>NW_024752475.1:0-45531 GCF_018991925.1 Homarus americanus
CGAAAGAAGGTATTGCTCAGGGAGCGTCTTGGAGGTACCTGGGAGGCTGAGGTACCAGAGCAGAGGTACTGTGAGTGTTCAGTACCAGAGGCTGGGGGAGAACCAGGGAGAGAGAAAGAGAGGTGTACCTGGGAGAGGTTACCAAAAGAGTGAGATGTACCTGGGAGGTTCAGTGAGTGTTCGGGAGAGGTACCTGGAAGTGTCAAAGGTAACGGGAGGTCAGAGAGGAGCATCAGATATAGAAAGAGGCACCTGGGAGCGTCAGAGAGGTACCAAAGAGCGTGAGAAGGCCTGGGAGCACAGAGGTACTGGAGAAAACAGAGAACAGAGAAAAAATTTGCGTGAGGGGAGAAATGTACTGGGAGAGGCAAGCCAGAAATGTGAGTACTCAGGCCAAGTGTACCTGGGAGGTTGGGAGGTACCAGGAACAAGAGGCACTTAATGTCAGAGTGTGTACTGGAAGTTAAGGTCGGAGGTACTGAGTGCCTGGGAGGCACACCAGAGTGAGGCCCGAGGCCCAAAGACAGAGGTAGAGGTGCACCCGAGCAAGGAGGTGCAACCTGGGAGGTAAGAAGTGCACCTGGGAGTGTCGGGAGGTGCACCTGGAGCAGCCTGAAGGTGCACCTGGCAAACACAGGTAACGTCAGCGCGAGCACCCAGCAGTGTCAGGTACCGGGAGAGCAAGGTCATTGTAGAGAGGGCATACCCTGGCAGCGTCAGAAAGGGGGTGTGCCCGGGGAGCGTCAGAGGTGCACCCGGGAGGCCGAGGCAAAACGGGACATCGTCAGGAGTGCACCAAGGAGGCACCAGAGCGTCAGAGGCACCTGGGAGTGTGCCAGGGGGCACAACAACAAAGGCGGAGTACCTGGTAAAGCCAGAGGTGCACTCTGGAGGCCAGAGGTGCACCTGGAGTGTTCGAGGTGTACCTGGAGCAGCCCAGGTGAACCTGGCAGTGCTCACCTGGAGGTGTACCTGGCAGTGTTCGGAGAGGTATCAAAATGAGTGTCAAAGAAGTGTGTACCTGGGAGAAAGAGAGGTGTATCAGGGAGTACAGAGGATCACTTAGGAGTGTCGGAGGTGTAGGAGTGTGGAGAAGTGGGAGTGTTTTGGGTGTACCTGGGAGGTCAGAGGTACCTGGGAGGTCAGGGAGTAACTGGGGGTTAGGAGGTTGGGAGTCAGAGGTACCTGGGAGAGGCCAACAGAGCTGTACCTGGGAGCGAGTAGGCCTGGGAGCAAGGACGTGTGTACCTGGGAATGTCAGAGGTGTGTACCAGGAATGGCCAGCGGAGCACCTGGCAGTGTCAGAGGTGTACCCAGAGTGCTCAGAGGTATATCCCAGAGAGGCAACGAGCATCAGAGAGGCAGGTACCCAGAGCAACAGAGAAACCCGAGTGTCAAAGGTGCACCCGAGAACGTCGAGGTACCCGAAAGAGAGAGAGAGACGGTACCTGGGAGTACAGAGGTAAAATTAGAATGTCTGGGAGCACCTGGCAGTACAGAGAGGTGTACCTTGGAGTGTCAGAGGTATACATGGGAGGCCAGAGGTGTACCTGGAGTGTCAGGAGGTGTACCTGACTGTCAGAGGCAGGCACCCCGGAGTGTAGGAGGCCTGGGAGAGCATGTCAGAGGTGCACGGGAATGTCGGAGGTGAACCAAGGAGTGTGAGAGAATTGTTTCGGGAGTGTCGGAGGTTCTGGGAGGCGTCGGAGGTGCACTGGCAGCGTCAGTACCTGGGAGTGTCAGAGGCAAAATCGCGAACGTCAGTGGAGCGTTCCTGAGAGAGAGTGTTAGGGAGGTGTACCTGAGTGTCAGGAGGTGCACAGAGGTACCTGGGAGGTTGGGAGGTAAAAATGGGAGGACAGAGAGGTACCTGAAAATGGAGGTAAAAATTGCGAGTGAGGAAGGCCTGAGAGTGTTCGAGGTACCTGCAAAAACAAGGCGGTGTACCTGGGGAGCAAGTACCTGGGAGTTGGTTAGAGGTATCAGGAGCACAGAGGAGCACCCAGAAGTGTCAGAGGTGTACCTAGAGTGTGGAGAATTGTACCTGAGTGTCTGGGGTGTACCTGAGGCACCTGGGAGTGGGTGACCTGGGGTAGTGAGCACCTGGGAGGTTATGAGGTTTACTTGGAGTGTCAGGAGGCACCTGGGATAGGTCAGTACCGACGTCAGAGGTCACATGGAGAGTGTTGTTGAGGTACCTGGGAGTGTCAGTGCACCGGGAGTGTCTGAGGTGCACCTGAGAGTGTGGGGTACCTGGGAGGACAGAGGTGTCCTGGTGTCGGAGGTGTACGGGAGGAGGTAAGAAGTGGGGAGGAAGTTGCAGATTGAGTGTCGGAGGTACTTGATTGATGAGGTGCATCTGGGATGGTGTCGGAGCAAAACAGAGCACATCAATAGAGGATTCATAGGAGGTTAGGAGGTACCTGGGAGGGAGAGGAGTGTAGGGAGTGTTGAGACCTGGGAGTGTCAGGAGGTACCTGGAAGCCGGGGAGGTACCTGGGAGCCAGGCACCTGGGAGCAAGAGGTGCATCGGGAGCACGGAGGTACCCAGAAGTGTCAGATAAGGTAACTGATTGTGAGAAGTGTACTTTGAGGTCTGGGGTGTACTGGGAGGCAGTGTCAGAGGTACCTGGGAGGCTGGTACCAGGAGTGTTGGGAGGCCTGGGGAGGCTGAGGTGTACTGGAGGTCAGAGGCCTGGGAGTGTCAGAGGTGCAACCATGTCAGAGGTGCACCCGGAGAGAGAGAGAGCGTTCGAGGCACCCGGAGCGTCTGCCCCAGGTGTAACCTGGTGCGTCTCAGTACCTGGCAGCGCGGCTGTCTTCGCTGCCGTTCAGAGGTGCACCTGGCAGTGTCAGCCAAGCGTGTACCTGGGAGCACAAGGGGGCGGTGTACTGGGAGCAAGCAGGAGAGGCAGGGTGCATTTAGAGTGACAGAGAGTACTTGAAGTGCTGGGTGAAAAATTTAGGAGTGTGAGAGGTGAAGTGTACCTGGGAGTGCCTGGGGTGTTCGGGAGTGTCAGAGGTAACAGGAGTGTCAAGGAGTGGCCTGGGAGGTCAGAGTACTCAGGAGAGTGAGTGGTCAGAGCTGCACCCGGGAGTGTCAGAGGTGTATTCAGAGCAAGGACGTACCTGCCGCGTCAGAGGAACAGAACGCGTTGCGGAGTACCTGGCATTGTCGAGGTATATCTGGAGTGCTGGGAGGTGTACCTGGGAGGTCAGGAGGTACCTGGGAGGCCTGAGTGCAACCTGGGAGCAACAGAGGCACCAGAGCAGAGGTGCCTGGGAGAACCTGAGGAGAGTAAAAAAAAAATCAGAGTCTGTTGCTGCTGCCACAGGTGGCAGAGTGCTGGGGAGTAGAACTCAGGAGTGTCAGGAGGCACCTGGAGCAAGCCTGGAGGTGCACCTGGAGCAAACAGACAGAAACCAGAGAGAGAGAGAGAAAGAGTGTACCTGGGAGTGTCAGAGGTACCAAGAGGAGACACCTGAGTGTTCAGAGTGTCTGAGGTACCCAAGCAAGGCACCTGGGAGAGTGCACCTGAGGAGGAGAAACCAGGGAGTGAGGCCAGAGGTGTGTACCTGGAGTGTCAGAGGTGTACTCTGGGAGTTGGGGCAGTACCTGGGAGGTTAGGGAGATTGTAGCAACAGAGGAGGGCTCTCAAGCATCAGAGTTTAGAGTATGAGTAGGCACTGAGCAAGCCTGGGTACCTGGGAGAAAAGCCGAGTGTGCACTCCTGAGGCCAAAAAAAAAAAAAAAAAAACTGTTCAGGAGTGCCTGTGAGGCACGGAGTGTCAGAGGTGTGCCTGGGGAGCCAGAGGAGAGAGGAGGTGCCCTGGGAGGTCAGAGGTGGCACCTGGGGATGAGAAGTGCACCCGAGTGTCTGCAAAACCAGAGCGTCTGGAGGCAACGGATCGTCAAAAGGCACCTGGAGCAGTACACATGGAGTAAAGTTAGGGAGAGGTACCTGGCAGTGTCAAAGGGGCGGTACCCAGGATGCCAGATGCCTGGGAGTGTCTGGTGCACCTGGAGTGTTCGTTGAGATGTACCCGGTGTCTGAGGTGTGCAACACCTGGAGTGTCACAACACATTGAGAAGCACCAGGAGCACAGTAGTGCCTGGGAGGTGAGAGAAAAAAATTGAAAGAGAGGCACCCAGGAGCGTTCGAGGTACCTGGGAGCAAGGTCAGAGGTGTGTGTGCACTGCAAAATGGGAGTGTTCACAAGGAGGTACCCAGAGTGTGCCTGGGAGCAGTCACTAGGGAGCAAAGAGGTGTACCTGGGAGTGTCAGAGGTGTACCAAAAGAGTAGTGCGTACTCAGGGAGCGTCTGAGGCCTGGGAGCCAGAGAGGTGCACTGGGAGTTCATGAGGTGTACTGGGAGCAGCCTGAGGTAAAATGAGTGTTGGGAGAACCAGGAGTGAAAGAGGTGCACGGAGTCAGAGGTAAAACAAAGAGTGAGAAGTGTACCTGGGAGTGTCAGAGGTGTACCTGAGTGTCAGGAGGTGTCCCTGGGAGTGTCAGAGTATTCAGAGTGAAAAATGCACCCGGGGAGGTCGGAGGTGTTCGGGGAGAGTCGGAGGTGTACCTGGCAGCAAGGTTGGGGGCAAGGCGGCACCTGGGAGCAAGCCAGAGGTACCAGTGAATGTGAGGCCTGGGGTCAGAGGATGTCGAGAGTGCACCTGGGAGGAGAAGTGCACCTGAAAACCAAGAGAGAGAGAAAGAGGTAAACCAGAGAGGTACCTGGGGAGTGTCAGAGGAACCAGAGCAAGGAGGAAAATGGAAGGAAGAAGAAGAAGGGCACCAGAGAGCACCGAGCAGCAGAGAGGCATCAGACATCAGAGGAACAGATAAAAAATCTGTTGGTAGGAAAAAAAAAAACGGAGAGTCGGAGGTGCACCGAGCGTCAGAGAGCACCGGAGAGCAAAAATTTGACAATACCCGAGTGTCGAGGCACCAGAGCAGAGAACCAGAGGTCAGAGGTAACACGGATGAGAAGATGGAGGTCATTGTGCGGCGCAAACGCACCTGGGAGGTCTGAGGTCAGAGTTGTGCTCGGGAGGAAGGAGGCACTTTGAGCACAGAGAAAACCTGAGGTGGGCACCGGCGTTCGAGGCCTGGCAGCGTCTGCTGATAAAAACGGAAGGCTGCAGTAAAAATTGCAGGTAACGTCAGTGCGGACATTCTGGCATGTCAGAGGTGCAAACGGAGTGTCAGAGGCAAGACACCCAGAACAGAGAAAAAATTGGAGGCTGGGAGGCACCAGGAGAGCAACAGAGGTGCACCCTGGAAGAGAGGCAAATCAGAGCATCGAAAACTGGAGCGTCAGAAAATGAGAGGCAGGAAAATTTCAGCGCGGCGAGCACCAGTGCAGAGGCACCCCGGGAGCAGTCAGAGGCACCTGGAAGGTCAGAGGCACCCGGGGAGCAACGGAGGTGTACCTGGGAGGTCTCAGGTGCACCTGGTGGTGTCTGGGAGGTACCTGGCATGTCTGGGAGGTGTTCCTGGCAGTGTCAGGTGTAAATGGGAGGTTGTGGCGGTGTACCATAGAGGTATCAGGGTGACAGAGGAAGGCCCAGGAAGTGTCATGGTGTACCTAGGAGGAGGAGTGTACCTGGAGCGTCTGGGGGTACCTGGGAGTGTCAGAGGTACCTGTAGGTAACAGAGTGTGAGCACTGGGAGAGGTAAATGGGAGTGTCAGAGCTGTACCTGGGAGGGCTGGGAGGTGTATGGGAGGTCAAGGCATCAGAGGTGACCAGGAATGTCAGTGAGTACTTGCAGTGTACCTGGAGTGTCAGAGGTATATCTGGGAGTCTGAGGTGTACCTGGGAGAGGTACCTGGGAGGTCAGAGGCACCTGGGAGGTGTCAGAGGTGCACTTTGTATTTGTCAGAGGGAGAGCAGTACCGGAGTGTCAGAGGTACCCTGAGTGTCAAGGTGTACCTGGGAATGTTGTGAGAGGTGTACTGGACGTACCTGGGAGGTCAGAGGTACCAGGAATGTCAGTGATTGGCTGGCATGGAGGAGGTGTACCTTGGAGTGTCGGGGTGAGGCACCTGGGAGTGTCAGAGGTGTACCTGGGAGCGTCTGAGGGTGCACTGGAGATCGATTGGAACGGAGGTGGAGCCGACTGGGAGTGCTGTGAGGCAGTTGGAGGTAGGGAGGTGTACCTGAGTGGGGAGAGGTGTTCCCAGAGTGTCGTGGGTGAATACAGTGTCAGGTACCTGAGTGCTGGGGTGCTGGAATGGGTGAGCACCTGGGAGAAAGAGGTACTGAGTGCTGAGGTGTCCTGGGAGTGTCAGAGGTGCCTGGGAGTGAGGAGGTGCCTGGAGGAGGTGTAACATGAGTGTGAGAAGTGCCTGAGAGTGTCTGAGGTACCTGGGGCAGTGTCAGAGGTGTACTGGGGGAGTGTCATGTGTAACTGGGAGTGTAGGAGGTGGATCAGAGAGGACAGAGAGCACGAAGTGTCAGAGGTACCAGGAGAGGAGAGTGTACCTGGGAGTTTCTGGGGGGGAGGTGTACCTGGGGAGTCTGGAGGTGCACCTGGGAGGTCTGGTGGTACCAGGGAGTGTCAGTGAGCACCTGGGAGTGCTGAGTAGGTTACCTGGGAGGGTCAGAGGTGTGCTCTGGGAGTGTCAAAGGTGCAGGCTGATTTGTAAGAGGTGCACCTTGATGCCTGGAGGTGTACCTGGGAGTGTCTGAGTGTGTACCTGCGTTGCTGGGAGGTGTACAGTGTTTGGAGGTACCTGAGAAAAGTGGATACTATGTGTTTGGGAGGTATTCCTGGGAGGTTGAGGTACTGGGAGTGTGGGAGGTGCCTGGGAGTGTTGGGGAACCCTGGATTGGCAGAGGTACCTAAGTGTCAGAGGTACCTGGGAGGTTTGGGAAATGGGAGTGTCAGAGGTGCCTGGGAGTGTTGGAGGCACCTGGGAGGTGGAGGAAGGCAGTGCCTAGGAGTGTCTGGTGCACCTGGGAGCAAGAGGTGTACCCAGTGGGGGGAGTACCTGGGAGTGTCGAGTGCACCTGGGTCAGAGGTGTGCCGAGCCAGAGGTGCGCGGTTGGGAGAGAGGTGCACTTCTGGGAGTGTTGGAGGTGTGGCCTAGGTTCTCAGTGTCTGGAGGTGGCTCTGGTCTGAGGTACTGGCAGTATCATGGTGTGCTGGGCTGGGGAGGTGTACCTGGGAGGAGGTGTGTATTAGAGCAGAGAGTACCATGTCATAGGTGCCTAGAGTGTGGAGAAATGTACCGAGTGTTTGGAGGTACCTGGGAGGAGGAGGTGTAACAGGAGTGTTGTGAGTACTTGGGAGGCAGAGGGTAGGGATTGTCAGAGCTACCTGAAGAGAGATCTGAGCATCGTTACCTGGGGAATGTCAGAGGGTGTACCAGGAATGTCGGGTGAGCCCTGGAAGCAGAGGTGCACCTGGGAGTAGGAGGTTATCTGGAGTGAGGTGTACCTGGGAGTGTGCAGAGGTACCTGGGAGTAGACCTGAGTGTCAGAGGTGGGTGGGAGACATCAGAGGTACCTGAGATCAAAGATACCTGGGCAGAGTGCATCCGGGAGTGTCAGACGAGCACCTGGAGCGTGAGAGGTGCACCAGGAATGCGATTACCTGGCAGTATGAGAGGTGTACCCGAGTGTCAGAGGGCCCGGGAGTGCTGGGAGGTGTACCTGGGAGCCAGAGGTGTACCTGAGGAGTGTCAGAGGCTGGACCTGGGAGGTGTTGGAGGCAGTGGAGGTCGGAGGTACCTGGGGAGGCGGTACCTGGAGGTGTCGGAGGCTGGAGGCACCTGGCAGTGCCAGGTACCTGGGAGAGATGTACCACGGATCATGTCAGGTGAGCAACTTGGGAGGTTGGGAGACCTGGGAGGTCAGAGGTGTACCTGGGATGTCAGAGGTGTACCTGGGAGTTCAGAGGTACCTGGAGCTGGTCGAGTACCTGCGAGTGTGAGAGAGAAGGTACCTGAGAGTGTCAGAGGTACCTGGCAGGTTGGGGGCGGTGTACCTGGGAGGCACCTGGGAGTTGTTAGAGGTGCATCAAGAGGACAGAGAGCACCTGAAGCATCAGAGGTACCTAGGAGGAGAGAGTAGGCAGGGAGGTACCTGGGAGTTCAGTACCTGGGAGTTGAACATGTCAGGGGTGTACCAGGAGCAAGCCAGTGACGCCTGGAGTGTCAGAGGTACCTGGGAGTGTCAGAGGTGTGCCTGGGAGCAACGCAACGAGTTGATTGTAAGAGGCACCTTGGAGTGTCTGAGAGGTGTACCTGGGAGTGCCTGAGTGCGTAGCAGGCTGTCTGGAGGCACAGGCAAGCTGGAGGTGAAAACAGATATCCTGGGAGTGTCAGAGGTAACTGGGAGTGTCAGAGGTGTACCTGGGAGCTCAGAGGTGTCACCCTGATTGAGAGTACCTGAAGCGAAGTGTCAGAGGTACCTGAGTGCACCTGGGAGTGCAGAGGTGTACCTGGGGAGCAACGAGGCACCTGGGTGCAGAAGTGTACCTAGAGGACCAGAGTGTCAGAGGTACCTGGCAGCAGTGGTGAGCACGGAGAGTGTGCACCGTATGCCGGGAGAGGTGTGCCTGGGAGTTTCGGAGGCACCTTTGAAGTGGTGTCAGAGGCACCTGGAGGCCAGAGGTACCTGGAGTGAGAAGTAAAAACCTGGGAGCGGGAGGTGTTCCTGGGAGAGCGTCGGAGGTGCACCTGGCTGGGAGCAGAGATGTACCACGGAATGTGACAGTCTGGGAGTGAGTGTCTAGAGGTGTACCCAAGGAGAGAGAGTGTGTGTGTGTGTGTGACAAGGTACCTGAGAGTGTCAGAGTGTACCCGGCAGTGTCAGGCAGGTACCTGGGAGGTTGAAGGTGGGCGGTGCACCTGGGACACAGAGGTGTATCAAAGAGTGACAGAGACACCTAGGAGAAGGTCAGTGAGGCACCTGGGAGTGAGTGGGGGGAGGTGTACCTGGGGAGTGTCAGGAGGTGCCTGGGAGTGTCAAAGGTGCACTTGGGATTGTAAGAGGTGCACCTGGAGTGTCTGGAGGTGTACCTGGGAGGTTCTGGAGGCACCTGCAGTGTCTGAAGGCTGAGGTGTACCTGGCAGTGTCTGGAGGTACCTGCAGTGTCAAGGGCGGACACCTGGGAGTGTCAGAGGTATTCCTGGAGTGTCAGAGGTGACCTGGGAGGTGCACGAGTGTCAGAGGTGTGTGATTGTCAGAGGGTGTACCTGAAGTGTCAGGAGGCACCTGGGAGTGTCTGGGAGGTACCTATGTCAGAGGTACCTGGGAGTGTCGGGAGGTACCTGGGAGTGTGTGAGAAGTGTACCTAGGAGTGTCTGGGGTGTACCTGGGAGTGTCAGAGGTGTACCTGGCAGTGTCATGAGTACCTGGGAGGCCAGAGGTGTACCTGGGAGTGTCAGAGGTGTGCCAAGTCAGAGGTGCACTTGAAGTGTCAGAGGTGCACCTGAGTGTCTGAGGTGACCTGGGAGTGTCTCAGGTGTACCTGGCAGTGTCTGAGGTGTACCTGGCAGTGTCTGAGGTGTACCTGGCAGCATCAGCGGTGTACCTGGGAGGCTGGGGCGGTGTACCTGGGAGGTTAGAGGTGTATCAGGGAGTGACAGAGAGCACCAAGAAGGCTGTAGGTGTACCCAGGAGTGTGAGAAGTGTACCTGGGAGTGTCTGAGGTACCTGGGAGTGTCAGAGGTGTAACAGGGAGGTCAGTGAGCACCTGGGAGTGTCAGAGGTGTAACTGTGAGTGTCAGGGCAGCCTGGGAGTGTCAGAGGTGTATCTGGGAGGAAGGACGTGTACCTGGGAGGTCAGAGGTGTACCAGAATGTCAGTGAGTACCTGGCAGTGCCAGAGGTGTACCTGGGAGTGTCAGAGGTGCATATCTGGGAGTGTCAGAGGTGTACCTGGAGTGCAGAGGTGTACCTGGGAGTGTCAGAGGTGTACCTGGGAGAGTCAGAGGTGTACCTGGGAGGTCAGAGGTGTACCTGGGAGTTTCAGGAGGTGCACTGAGTGTCAAAGGTGTACCAGAGAGTCAGAGGTGTACATGGGAGTGTCGGACATGTACCTGGGAGGTGAGAAGTGTACCTGGGAGTGTCTGGGGGTACCTGGGAGGTCAGAGGTGTACCTGGTTGTGTCAGGGTGTACCAGGGAGTGTCAGTGAGTACCTGGGAGTGTCAGGAGGTGTACCTGGGAGCCAGAGGTGCCTGGGAGCGTCAAAGGTGCACTTGGGATTGTTAGAGGTGCACTGAGTGTCTGGAGGTGTACCTGGAAGTGTCAGAGGTGTACCTGGGAGGCCGGAGGTGTACCTGGGAGGCTGGGAGGTGTACCTGAGTGTCGGAGGTGTACCTGGGGTGTGAGAAGTGTACCTAGGAGTGTCTGGGGTACCTGAGTGTCAGAGGTGTACCTGGCAGTGTCATGGTGTACCTGGAGTGTCAGCGGTACCTGGGAGGTCAGAGGTGTGATCAGGGAGTGACAGAGGAGCATTTTAGAAGTGTCAGAGGTGTACCTAGGGAGTGTGAGAAGTGTACCTGGAGTGTCTGGGTGTACCTGAGAGCACAGAGGTGCCTGGGAGTGTCAGGGGTGAACCAGGGAGTGTCAGTGAGTACCTGGAGTGTCAGAGGTGTACTCGGAGTGTCAGAGGTGTGCCTGGGAGGCACAGAGGCACTGAAGTGCCAGAGGTGCACCTTTGGAGTGCCTGAGGTGTTGGAGTAGCCCCAGGTGCACCTGGCAGTGTCTGAGGTGTACCTGGCAGTGTCTGGAGGTGTGCCTGGCAGTGTCAGCGGTGTCCTGGGAGTGTTGCAGGGTACCTGGGAGTGTTAGGAGGTGATCAGGGAGTGACAGAGAGTACCTAGAAGTGTCAGGTGTACCTAGGAGGGAGAATTGTACCTGGGAGTGTCTGGGGTGTTCCTGGGAGGTCAGAGGTGTAACAGGGAGTGTCAGTGGAGCACCTGGGAGGCCAGAGGTGTACCTGGGAGTGTCAGAGCTGTACCTGGGAGGCCAGGAGGTGTATCTGGGAGGGACGTACCTGGGAGTGTCAGAGGTGTACCAGGGAATGTCAGGTGGAGTACCTGGCAGTGTCAGAGGTGTACCTGGGAGTGCCGAGGTATATCTGGGAGTGTCAGAGGTGTACCTGGAGTGTTGAGGTACCTGGGAGTGTCAGAGGTGTACCTGGGAGGTCAGAGGTGTGCCTGGGAGGTGTGTGGAGGTACCTGGGAGGTGAGAGGTACAATGGGAGTGTCTGAGGTGTACCTGGGAGTGTCAGAGGTGTACCTGGGAGGGTCAGGAGGTGTACCTGGGAGGACAGGCACCAGGAATGTCAGGTGGAGTACCTGGCAGTGTCAGAGGTGTACCTGGGAGGTCAGAGGCATAGGGGAGTGCTGAGTTGTACCTGGGAGTGTCAGGAGAAACCAGGGGAGGGAAAGAGGTGTACCTGGGAGGTTGGGGAGGTGTACTCTTGGAGGGCCAAGGAGGTACTGGGGCAGTTGGGGTGGTGTACCTGGGAGCATTAGAGGTGTATCAGGGAGCAACAGAGAGTACTCTAGAAGTGTCAGAGGTGAAGGAGTAGGAGTGTGTGAGAAGGCACTGGGAGTGCCCATGGGAGGTTGAGATAACCTGGGAGTGTTGGGGTGTACCAGGGAGTGTCAGTGAGCCCGGAGGCCAGAGGTGCACTGGGAGGCCAGAGGTGCCTGGGAGTGTCAGAGGTGCACTCGAGCGGCGAGGTGCACTGGCTGCCTGAGCTGGTACTGGGAGTGTCTCAGAGGTGGGTAACTTGGCAGTGCCTGAGGTACCCAGTGTCAGCGGTGTAACTGGGAGGTCACGGTGTGGCCTGGGAGCAGAGGTGTATCAGGGAGGACAGAGGTGCCCAGAAGCTGTGGTGGTGTACCCGGAGGAGAAGGTACCTGGAGTAAGCCAGGAGGTGTACCTGGGAGTGCCAGGTGTACCAGGAGTGTCAGGAGCCTGGAAGTGTCAGAAGTGTACCTGGGAGTATCAGAGGTGGGAGGCTTGGGGTACTAGGGGAGGTCATGGGAGGCCTGGGAGTTTGGGAGGTGTACCTGGGAGTGTCGGAGGAGGCGGAGCTCAGGAGGTGTACCTGGCAGGCTGGGTGGTGTACCTGGGAGTGCCGAGGTGCTCTGGGAATGTCAGAGTGTGTACCTGGGAGTGTCTGAGGTACCTGGGAGTGTCTGAGGTGTACCTGGGATGGTCAGAGAAATACCAGGGTGTCTGGTGGAGAACCTGGGAGGGAGAGGTACCTGAGAGTGTGAGAGGTACCCAGGAGGTCTGAGATGTACCTGGAGGTCAGAGGTGTACCTGGGTGTGTGTGTGAGCACCTGGGAGTGTCAGAGGTACCTGGAGGTCGGAGGTGTACAGGAGTGTCTGAGGCCTGGCAGTGTCAGGGTGTCTCCTGGGAGGTCAGAGGTGTGCCTGGGAATGTCAGAGGTGAACTGGGAGGTTCTGAGGTGTACCTGGGAGTAGCCAAGGTACCTGGGAGGCCAGAGGCACTAGGAGGCCGGCAGGAGAACCTGGGAGGTGGAGAAGGTACCTTGAGAGTCTGAGAGGCACCTAGGAGTGTCAGGTTGGGAGTGCTGAGAGACTGGGAGGCTAGGGTGTAACAGGAGGCTGGTGGCACCTGGGAGTGTCAGAGGTGTACCTGGGAGTGCCAGAGCTGGCACCTGGGAGCACAGAGGTGCATTTGGGAGGCAGTCGGACGTGTACCTGGAGTGGTCAGAGGCACTAGGGAATGTCAGTGAGCACCTGGCAGTGTCAGAGTGTACCTGGGAGGCTGGGGCTGGGTATGCCTGGGAGTAACAGAGGGTACCCAGGAGGCCAGAGGCAATGGAGGTACCTGGGAGGAGAAGGGTACCTGGGAGCCTGGAGGTGTTCCTGGGAGTGTGAGAAGTGTACCTGGGAGGCCAGAGATGTTCTTGGGAGTGTCGGAGGTAGGCACCTGGCAGTGTTTGAGTGTGTACCTGGGAGGCCAGAGGTGTACCATGAATGTCAGTGGGAGTACCTGAGTGTCTGAGGTGTACCTGGCAGTGATGAGAAATGGCAGTGTCTGAGGTGTACCTGCAGGCTGGGCGGTGTGGCCTGGGAGGCAGAGGCATCAGGAGTGACAGAGGAGTACCCAGAAGTGTCGGGTGGTGTACCTAGGGTGGTGAGAGAGTGTGGCCTGAGTCTGGGTGTACCTGGAGTGTCAGAGGTACCTGGGAGTGTCTGAGGTGAGCCCAGAGGTACCTGGAGTGGCCAGAGGCACCTGGAGCGTCAAGGGTGTACCAGGAGGTCAGGAGTACCTGGGAGGTCAGAGGTACCTGGGAGTGTCGGAGGTGTATGGGAGTGTCAGAGGTACCTGGCAGTGTCATGGTGTACCTGGGAGTGCTAGAGGTGTGCCTGAACATGTCAGAGTGTACCTGGGAGTGCCTGAGGCACGGGAGTGCCTGAGGTGTACCTGGGAGGTCAGGAGAAATACCAGGGGAGGTTACAGGAGAACCTGGGAGGGGAGAGAGGTACCTGAGAGTGTGAGAGGTGTAACAGGAGTGTCTGAGGTACTCTGGGAGGTCAGAGGTGTACTTGAGTGTCAGGAGGTGTACCTGGGAGGCTGAGAGGTACCTGGGAGAGTCGGAGGTACCTGGGAGGTGAGAAGTGTACCTGGGAGTGTCAGTGAGGCCTGGGAGTGTCAGAGGTGACCTGGGAGTGTCAGAGGTGTGCCTGGGAGTGTCAGAGGCACTTGGGAGTGTCAGAGGTGCACCTTGGGAGTATCTGAGGGCACCTGAGAGTGTCTGGGGTGTACCTGGCAGTGTCTGAGGTACCTGGCAGTGTTCAAGGTGTACCTGGCAGTGTCATGTGTACCTGGGAGGTCAGTACCTGGGAGCAAGAGGTGTATCAGGGAGGACAGAGGACAAGAAGTGTCAGAGGTGTACCTAGGGAGGTGGAGAAGTGTACCTGGGAGTGTCTGGGATGTACCTGGAGTGTCAGAGGCCTGGTGTGTCAGGTGTACCAGGAGTGTTGGTGAGTACCTGGGAGGCCAGAGGTGTACCTAGGGAGTGTCAGAGCTGTACCTGGGAGTGTCGGGGAGGCGTATCTGGGAGGCCAGAGGTGTACCTGGGAGTCAGAGGTGTACCTGGGAGTGTCAGAGAGTGCACCCTGCAGTGTCAGAGGTACCTGGGAGCACAGAGGCATATCTGGGAATGTCGGAGGTACCTGGGAGTGTAGAAGGTACCTGGGAGTAATGTAAGGTGTACCACGGAATGTCAGTGAGTACCTGGGACTGTCAGAGGTGTGCCTGGAGTGTCAGAGGTGTCCTGGGAGTGGGGAGGTGTACCTAGGAGTGTCAGAGGTGTACCTGGGAGTGTCGGGAGGTGTCCTGCGAGTGTGAGAACTGTACCTGAGACTGTCTGAGGTGTACCTGGCAGTGTCAGCGGTGTACCTGGGAATGTGAGCAGTACCTGGAGGCAGGTATCAGGGAGTGACAGAGAGCAATGAAGTGTCAGAGGTAATGAGAGTGAGAAGTGTACCTGGGAGTGTCTGGGTGTGGGTACCTGGGAGTGCCGAGATGTACCTGGGAGTGTCGGGGGTTACCACGGAGTGTCAGTGGGAGTACCTGGGAGGCTGGTGTACCTGGGAGTGCTAGAGGTGTATCAGGAGTGACAGAGGAGTACCTATAAGTGTCAGTGGTGTACCGGAGGTGAGAAGTGTACCTGGGAGGCTGAGGTACCTGGGAGTGTCAGGGGTGTACCAGGGAGTGTCAGTGGTGTACCTGGAGTGTCAGGAAGTACCTGGGAGCGTCAGAGGTACCTGGGAGTGTCAGGGGTGTACCAGGGGAGCGTCAGTGGAGTACCTGGGAGTGTCAGAGGTACCTGGGAGTGTCGGAGGTATATATGGAGTATCAGGGTGTACCTGGCAGTGTCAGGGGGGTGTACATGGGAGAGCTAAGCGGTGTGCCTGGGAATGTCAGAGGTGTACCTGGGAGTGTCTGAGGTGACCTGGGAGTGTCTGAGGTACCTGGGAGTGCCAGAGAAATACCAGGGAGTGCCTGGAGAAGTCCTGGGAGTGTGAGGGTGTACCTGAGAGTGTGAGAGGTGTACCTAGGAGTGTCTGAGATGTACCTGGGAGTGTCAGAGGTGACCTGGAGTGTCAAAGGTACCTGGGAGTGTCAGAGGTGTACCTGGGAGAGTCGGTGGCCTGGGAGAGTTGTAGGCCTGGGAGGAGAAGTGTACCTGGGAGTAGTCAGTGGAGTGTCTGGGAGTGCTCAGAGGTACCTGGGAGTGTGAAGTGTGCCTGGGAGTGTCAGAGGTGCACTTGGGAGTGTCAGAGGTGCACCTTGGAGCATCAGAGGTGTCTCCTGGGCGTGTCGAGGTAAAACAGGAATGTCAGTGAGTACCTGGCAGTGTCAGGGAGGTGTACCTGGGAGTGTCAGAGGTATACCTGGGAGTATCAGAGGTGTCCCTGAGCGTGTCAGAGGTGTGTACCTGGGAGTGTCAGAGGTAACCTTGGAGTGTCAGAGGTACCTGGGAGTGTCAGAGGTACCTGGGAGGTCGGAGGTGTACCTGGGAGTGGGGAGAGTGTACCTGGGAGTGTCGGAGGTGTTCCTGAGAAAATGGAGGTGTACCTGGCATTGTCATGGTGTGCCTGGGAGTGTGGAGGTGATCACGGAATGTCAGTGATACCTGGGAGTGTCAGGAGGTGTACTGGGAGTGTCTGAGGTACCTGGAGTGTCAGAGGTGTACCTGGGAGTGTCAGAGGTGTACTCTGGAGTGTCAAAGGTGTACCTGGGATTGTTAGAGGGTATCAGGGAGTGACAGAGGAGTACCTAGAAGTGTCAGAGGTGTACTCACGAGTGTGAGAAGTGTACCTGGGAGTCTGGGGTGTACCTGGGAGTGTCATAGATAAACCTGGGTGTGTCAGGGGTACCAGGAAGTGTCAGGGAGTACCTTGAAGTGTCGATGTATACCTGGGAGTGTCAGAGCTGTACCCGGAGTGTCAGGAGGCGTATCTGGGAGTGCCGGACGTGTACCTGGGAGTGTCATGTACCAGGAATGTCAGTGGAGCACCTGGCAGTGTCAGAGGTGTACCTGAGAGTGTGAGAGGTGTACCCAGGAGTGTCTGAGGTGTACCTGGGAGTGTCAGAGGTGTACCTGGGAATGTCGGAGGTACCTGGGAGTGCAGAGTGTACCTGGGAGAGTCGGAGGTACCTGGGAGTGTGAGAAGTGTACCTGGGAGTGTCGGAGGTGTTCTGGGAGTGCCGAGGTGTACCTGGCAGTTTGAAGTGGTGTACCTGGGAGTGTCAGAGGTGTACCACGGAATGTCAGTGGTACTGGGAGTGTCTGAGGTGTACCTGGCAGTGAATGAGGTGTACCTGGCAGTGTCTGGAGGTGTACCTGGCAGTGTCAGGGTGTACCTGGGGGTTGCGGTGTACCTGGAGGTGTTAGAGGTGCATCAGAGGACAGAGGAGTACCTAGAAGTGTCAGTGGTGTACCCAGGGAGGTGGAGAAGTGTACCTGGGAGTGTCTGTGTACCTGGGAGTGTCAGAGGTGTACCTGGGAGTGTCTGAGGTGTACCTGGGAGTGTCAGAGGTGTCCCTGAGTGTCAGAGGTGTACCTGGGAGTGTCAAGGGGTACCAGGGAGGTCAGTGGAGTACCTGGGAATTTTGAGGTACCTGGGAGTGTATGAGGTGTGCCTGGGAGTGTCAGGAGGTGTACCTGGCAGTGCCGGGGTGGTGTACCTGGGAGGTCAGAGGTGTGCCTGGAAATGTCAGAGGTGTACCTGGAGTGCCTGAGGTGTACCTGGGAGGTCTGAGGTGTACCTGGGAGTGTCAGAGAATACCAGGGAGTGTCACAGGAGAACCTGGGAGTGTGATAGGTGTACCTGGAGAGTGTGAGAGGTGTACCTAGGAGTGTCTGAGGTGTACCTGGGAGTGTCAGAGGTGTACTCTGGAGTGTCAGAGGTGTACCTGGGAGTGTCAGGTGTACCTGGAGAGTCGGAGGTGTACCTGGGAGTGTGGAGAAGTGTACCTAGAGTGTCAGTGAGTACCTGGGAGGTCAGAGGTGTACCTGGAGGTCAGAGGTGTGCCTGGGAGTGTCAGAGGTGCACTTGGGAGTGTCAGAGGCACCTGGAGTATCTGGAGGTGCCTGAGAGTGTCTGGGGTGTACCTGGCAGTGTCTGAGGTACCTGGCAGTGTTCAAGGTGTACCTGGCAGTGTCAGCGGTGTACCTGGGACAAGCGGTGTACCTGGGAGTGTTAGAGGTGTATCAGGAGAAACAGAGGAGTACCTAGAAGTGTCAGAGGTGTACCAGAGTGAGAAGTGTACCTGGGAGGTCTGTACCTGGGAGTGCTGAGAGATGTACCTGGTGTGTCAGGGATGTACCAGGGAGTGTCAGTGGAGTACCTGGAGTGTCAGGAGGTGTACCTAGGAGTGTCAGGAGCTGTACCTGGGAGTGTCAGAGGCGCATCTGAGAGTGTCAGGAGGTGCATGGGAGGTCAGGAGGTGTACCTGGAGTGTCTGGGAGGCGTACCTTGCAGTGTCAGAGGTGTACCTGGGAGTGTCAGAGGTACCTGGGAATGTCGGAGGTGTACCTGGGAGTGTGAGGAGTAAAACCTGGGAGTGTCGGAGGTGTTCCGGGAGTGAGCTGAAGGTACCTGGCAGTCAGCGGTACCTGGGAGGTCAGAGGTGTACCACGGAATGTCAGTGAGTACCTGGGACTGTCAGAGGTGTACCTGGGATTGTCAGAGGTACCTGGGAGTGTCAGAGTACCTAGGGAGGCCGAGGTGTACCTGGGAGTGTCGGAGGTGTGCCTGCGAGTTGAGAACTGTACCTGAGACTGTCGGAGGTGTACCTGCAGTGTCAGCGGTGTACCTGGGAATGTCAGCGGTGTACCTGGGAGTGTTAAAGGTGTATCAGGGAGTGACAGAGAGTACCTAGAAGTGTCAGAGGTGTACCTAGGAGTGTGAGAAGTGTACCTGGGAGTGTCTGGTGTACCTGGGAGCACAGAGATGTACCTGGGAGCAGTGTACCACGGAGTCAGTGAGTACCTGGGAGTGTCTGAGGTACCTGCAGGTAGCGGTGTAACTGGGAGGTCAGCGGTGTACCTGGGAGTGTTAGAGGTGTACAGGGAGTGACAGAGGAGTACCTATAAGTGTCAGCCACTGGAGGAGAAGGTACCTGGGAGTGTCAGAGGTGTACCTGGGAGTGTAAGGGGTGGTACCTGGGGAGTGTCAGGGTGGAGTACCTGGGAGTGTCGAGTGTACCTGGGAGTGTCAGGAGGTGTACCTGGGAGCATAAGGTGGAGGTCAGTGAGTACCTGGGAGTGTCAGAGGTGTACCTGGGAGGTCGGAGGTGTATATGGAGTATCAGGGTGTACCTGGCAGTGTCAGCGGTGTACCTGGGAGTGCAGTGGTGTGCCTGGGAATGTTGGAGGTGTACCTGGGAGTGTCTGAGGTGTGCCTGAGTGTCTGAGGTGTACCTGGGAGCAGGCAGAAGTACCAGGAGTGTCACAAGAGAACCTGGGAGTGAGAGGTGTACCTGAGAGTGTGAGAGGTGTAGCCCCAGGCACCTGGGAGCGTCAGGGAGATGTACCTGGGAGTGTCAGAGTGTACTCTGGAGTGTCAAAGGTGTACCTGGGAGTCAGAGGTGTACTCAGGAGAGTCGGTGTACCTGGGAGTGTGAGAAGTGTACCTGAGGCAGAGGTGTGCCTGGGAGTGCCAGGGGAGGCACTTGGGAGTGTCAGAGGTGCACCTGAGCATCTGAGGTGTACCTGGGAGTGTTTGAGGTGTACCTGGCAGTGTCTGAGGTGTACCTGGCAGTGTCTGGAGGTGTACCTGGTGAAAGCGGTGTACCTGGGAGTGTCAGCGGTGTACCTGGGAGTGTTAGAGGTGTATCAGGGAGTGACAGAGGAGTACCTAGAAGTGTCAGAGGTGTACCTAGGAGTGTGAGAAGTGTACATGGGAGTGTCTGGGGTACTGGGAGTGTCAGAGATGTACCTGGTGTTTAGGTGTACCAGGGAGTGTCAGTGGAGTACCTGGAAGTGTCAGAGGTGTACCTGGGAGTGTCAGAGGTGCCTGGGAGGTCAGAGGCGATCTGGGAGTGCCGGACGTGTACCTGGGAGGTCAAAGGTGTACCAGGGAATGTCAGTGGAGTACCTGGCAGTGTCAGAGGTGTACCTGGGAGTGTCAGAGGTATACCTGGGAGTGACAGAGGTGTACCTGGGAGTGTCAGAGGTGTACCTGGGAGTGTCAGAGGTGTACCCTGCAGTGTCAGAGGTGTACCTGGGAGTGAGGTGTACCACGGAATGTCAGGAGTACTGGGAGTGTCAGGAGCTGTACCTGGAGTGTCAGAGGTGTACCTGGAGCAGTCAGGGAGTAACTGCAGAGTGTCGAGGTGTACCTGGGAGCCGGAGGTGTACCTGCGAGTGGAGAACTGTACCTGAACTGTCTGAGGTGTACCTGGCAGTGTCAGGGTGTACCTGGGAATGTCAGGGTGTACCTGGGAGTGTTAAAGGTGTATCAGGAGTGACAGAGGATACCTAGAAGTGTCAGAGGTGTACCTAGGAGGTGGAGAAGTGTACCTGGGAGTGTCTGGGGTGTACCTGGGAGTGTCAGAGATGTACCTGGGAGTGTCAGGGGTGTACCACGGAGTGTCAGTGGAGTACCTGGGAGTGTCAGAGAGGTACCTGGGAGTGTCAGAGGTGTGCCTGGGAGTCAAAGGTGCACTTGGAGTGTCGGAGGTACCTTGGAGTGTCTGAGCTGTACCTGGGAGTGTCTGATGTGTACCTGGCAGTGTCTGGAGGTGTACCTGGCAGTGTCAGCGGTGTAACTGGGATTGTCAGGGTGTACCTGGAGTAGTTAGAGGTATCAGGGAGTGACAGAGGAGTACCTAGAAGTGTCAGTGGTGTACCTCGAGTGTGAGAAGTGTACCTGGGAGTGTCAGAGGTGTACCTGGGTGTCAGTGTATAAGGAGTGTCACGGAGTACCTGGGAGTGTCAGAAGTGTACCTGGGAGGTCAGAGCTGTACCTGGGAGTGTCAGAGGTGTATCTGGGAGTCGGACGTGTACTGGGAGTGTCAGAGGTGTACCAGGAATGTCGTGGAGTACCTGGCAGTGTCAGAGGTGTACCTGGGAGTGTCAGAGGTATACCTGGGAGTATCAGAGGTGTCCTGGGCGTGTCAGAGGTGTACCTGGAGTGCTGGGAGGTGTACCCTGAGTGTCAGAGGTGTACCTGGGAGTGTTAGAGGTGTACCTGGGAGTGTCGGAGGTACCTGGGAGTGTGAGAAGTGTACCTGGGAGCTGGAGGTGTTCTGGGAGGTCGGAGGTGTACCTGGCATTGCTGAGCGGTGTACCTGGGAGTGTCAGAGGTGTACCACGGAATATCAGGAGTACCTGGGAGTGTCAGAGGTGTACTTGGGAGTGTCTGAGGTGTACCTGGGAGTGTCAGAGGTGTACCTGGGAGGTCAGAGAGGTGTACTCTGGAGGTCAAAGGTGTACCTGGGATTGTTAGAGGTGTATCAGGGAGTGACAGAGGAGTACCTAGAAGTGTCAGGAGGTGTACCTAGGAGTGTGAGAAGTGTACCTGGGAGAGTCTGGGTGTACCTGGGAGTGTCAGAGATGTACCTGGGAAGTGGGGTGTACCGGGGGAGTGTCAGGTGGAGTACCTGGGAGGCAGAGGTGGCCTGGGAGGTCAGAGGTGTGCCTGGGAGTGTCAAAGGTGCACTTGGGAGGTCAGAGGCACCTTGGAGTGTCTGAGCTGTACCTGGGAGTGTCTGGAGGTACCTGGCAGTGTCTGAGGTGTACCTGGCAGTGTCAGCGGTGTAACTGGGAGTGTCAGGGTGTACCTGGGAGTGTTAGAGGTGTATCAGGGAGTGACAGAGGAGTACCTAGAAGTGTCAGTGGTGTACCTCGGAGTGTGAGAAGTGTACCTGGGAGCAAGAGGTGTACCTGGGAGGCAGGGGTGTACCAGGGAGTGTCAGTGGAGTACCTGGGAGTGTCAGAAGTGTACCTGGGAGTGTCAGAGGTGCATGGGAGGTCGGAGGTGTGGAGTGGGAGTGTCAGAGGTGTACCTGGCAGTGTCAGCGGTACCTGGGAGTGTCGAGGTGCTCTGGGAATGTCAGGAGGTGTACCTGGGAGTGTCTGAGGTGTACCTGGGAGTGTCTGAGGTGTACCTCGGAGTGTCAGAGAAACAGGGAGTGTCACAGGAGAACCTGGGAGGTGAGAGGTGTACCTGAGAGTGTGAGAGGTGTACCTAGGAGGGTCTAGAGATGTACCTGGGAGTGTCAGAGGACCTGGTGTGTCAGTGAGTACCTGGGAGTGTCAGAGGTGTACCTGGGAGTGTCGGAGGTGCACATGGAGTTCAGAGGTGTACCTGGCAGTGTCAGAGGTGTCTCTTGGGAGGTCAGAGGTGTGCCTGGGAATGTCAGAGGTGTACCTGGGAGTGTCTGAGGTGTACCTGGGAGTGTCTGAGGTGTACCTGGGAGTGTCAGAGAAATACAAGGGAGTGTCACAGGAGAACCTGGAAGTGTGAGAAGTGGTACCTGAGAGTGTGAGAGGGTGTACCTAAGAGTGTCTGGGGTGTACCTGGAGGTCAGAGGTGTACCTGGGAGTGTCAGGTGTACCAGGGAGTGTCAGTGGAGTACCTGGGAGGTCAGAGGTGTACCTGGGAGTGTCAGAGCTGTACCTGGAGTGTCAGGAGGTGTATTTGGGAGTGTCGGACGGTACCTGGGAGTGTCAGAGGTGTACCAGGAATGTCAGTGGAGTACCTGGCAGTGTCAGAGGTGTACCTGGGAGGTCAGAGGTATGCCTGGGAGTGTCAGGAGGTGTACCTGGGAGGTCAGAGGTGTACCTGGGAATGTCGGAGGTGTACCTGGGAGTGTGAGAGTGTACCTGGGAGTGTCGGAGGTGTTCCTGGGAGGTGGAGAAGTGTACCTGGCAGTTTCAGCGGTACCTGGGAGTGTCAGGAGGTTTACCACGGAATGTCAGTGGAGTACCTGGGAGTGTCTGAGGTGTACCTGGCAGTGAATGAGGTGTACCTGGCAGGTTCGAGGTGTACCTGGCAGTGTCAGGTGGTGTACCTGGGGGTGTCAGCGGTGTACCTGGGAGTGTTAGAGGTGTATCAGGGAGTGACAGAGGAGTACCTAGAAGTGTCAGTGGTGTAACTAGGAGTGTGAGAAGTGTACCTGGGAGTGTCTGGGGTGTACCTGGGAGTGTCAGAGGTGTACCTGGGAGTGTCTGAGGTGTACCTGGGAGTGTCAGAGGTGTACCTGGGAGTGTCAGAGGTGTACCTGGGAGTGTCAAGGGTGTACCAGGGAGTGTCAGTGGAGTACCTGGGAGTGTCAGAGGTACCTGGGAGTGTCGGAGGTGTATATGGGAGGTCAGAGGTGTACCTGGCAGTGTCAGCGGTGTACCTGGGAGTGTCAGAGGTGTGCCAGGAAATGTCAGAGGTGTACCTGGGAGTGTCTGAGGTACCTGTGAGTGTCTGAGGTGTACCTGGGAGGTCAGAGAAATACCAGGGAGTGTCACAGGAGAACCTGGTAGTGTAAGAGGTGTACCTGAGAGTGTGAGAGGTACCTAGGAGTGTCTGAGGTGTTCCTGGGAGTGTCAGAGGTGTACACTGGGAGTGTCAGAGGTGTACCTGGGAGTGTCAGAGGTGTTCCTGGGAGAGTTGGAGGTGTACCTGGAGTGTGAGAAGTGTACCTGGGAGTGTCAGTGGAGTACCTGGGAGGTCAAAGGTGTACCTGGGAGTGTCAGAGGTGTGCCTGGGAGTGTCAGAGGTGCACTTGGGAGGTCAGAGGCACCTGAGTATCTGAGGTGTACCTGGCAGTGTCAGCGGTGTACCTGGGAGTGTCAGAGGTGTACCTGGGAGTGTTAGAGGTGTATCAGGAGTGATAGAGGAGTACCTAGAAGTGTCAGAGGTGTACATAGAGTGTGAGAAGTGTACCTGGGAGTGTCTGGGGTGTACCTGGGAGGTCAGAGATGTACCTGATGTCAGGGGTGTACCACGGAGTGTCAGTGAGTACCTGGGTGTGTCAGGGGTTTACCAGGGAGTGAGGTGTACCACGGAATATTGGGAAGTACCTGGGAGTGTCAGAGGTGTACTTGGGAGTGTCTGAGGGCCTGGGAGTGTCAGAGGTGTACCTGGGAGTGTCAGAGGTGTACTCTGGAGTGTCAGTGTACCTGGGATTGTTAGAGGTGTATCAGGGAGTGACAGAGAGTACCTAGAAGGTCAGAGGTGTACCTAGGAGTGTGAGAAGTGGCACTGGGAGAGTCTGGGTGTACCTGGGAGTGTCAGAGATGTACCTGGGAGTGTCAGGGGTACCACGAGTGTCAGTGGAGTACCTGGGAGTGTCAGGGAGGTGTACCTGGGAGTGTCAGAGGTGTGCCTGGGAGGTGCACTTGGGAGTGTGGGAGGTGCACCTGGAGTGTCTGAGCTGTACCTGGAGTGTCTGAGGTGTACCTGGCAGTGCTGGAGGTGTACCTGCAGTGTGAGCGGTGTAACTGGGAGAGCACGGTGTACCTGGGAGTGTTAGGAGGTGTATCAGGGAGTGACAGAGGAGCACGAAGTGTCAGTGGTGTACTCGGAGTGTGAGAAGTGTACCTGGGAGTGTCAGAGGTGTCCTGGGAGTGCCAGGGGTGTACCAGGAGTGTCAGTGAGTACCTGGGAGGTCAGAAGGTACCTGAGTGTCAGAGGTGTACCTGGGAGTGTCGGAGGTGTATATGGAGTGTCAGAGGTGTACCTGGCAGTGTCAGCGGTGTACCTGGGAGTGTCAGAGGTGTGCCTGGGAATGTCAGAGGTGTACCTGGGAGTGTCTGAGGTGTACCTGGGAGTGTCTGAGGTGTACCTCGGAGTGTCAGAGAAATACCAGAGTGTCACAGGAGAAACTGGGAGGTGAGAGGTGTACCTGAGAGTGTGAGAGGTGTACCTAGGGAGTGTCTGAGATGTACCTGGGAGTGTCAGAGGTACCTGGTGTGTCAGTGGGAGTCCTGGGAGTGTCAGAGGTGTACCTGGGAGTGTCGGAGGTGTACATGGAGTTTCAGAGGTGTACCTGGCAGTGTCAGCGGTGTCCTGGGAGTGTCAGAGGTGTGCCTAGGAATGTCAGAGGTGTACCTGGGAGTGTCTGAGGTGTACCTGGGAGTGTCTGAGGTGTACCTGGGAGGACAGAGAAAACAAGGGAGTGTCACAGGAGAACCTGGAAGGTGTGAGAAGGTACCTGAGAGTGTGAGAGGTGTACCTAAGAGTGTCTGGGGTGTACCTGGGAGGTCAGAGGTGTACCTGGGAGTGTCAGGTGTACCAGGGAGTGTCAGTGAGTACCTGGGAGTGTCAGAGGTGTACCTGGGAGTGTCAGAGCTGTACCTGGAGTGCAGAGGTGTATTTGGGAGTGTCGGACGTGTACCTGGAGTGTCAGAGGTGTACCAGGAATGTCAGTGAGTACCTGGCAGTGTCAGAGGTGTACCTGGGAGTGTCAGAGGTATGCCTGGGAGTGTCAGAGGTACCTGGGAGTGTCAGAGGTGTACCTGGGAATGTCGGAGGTGTACCTGGGAGGTGAGAAGTGTACCTGGGAGTGTCGGAGGTGTTCCTGGGAGGTGAGGAGGTACCTGGCAGTTCAGCGGTGTACCTGGGAGTGTCAGGAGGTACCACGGAAGTCAGTGGGAGTACCTGGGAGTGTCTGAGGTGTACCTGGCAGTGAATGAGGTGTACCTGGCAGTGTCTGAGGTGTACCTGGCAGTGTCAGCGGGTGTACCTGGGGTGTCAGCGGTGTACCTGGGAGTGTTAGGTGTATCAGGGAGTGACAGAGGAGTGCCTAGAGTGTCAGTGGTGTACCTAGGAGTGTGAGAGTGTACCTGGGAGTGTCTGGGTGTGCCTGGGGTGTCAGAGGGTGTACCTGGGGTGTCTGAGGTGTACCTGGGAGTGTCAGAGGGTGTGCCTGGGGTGTCAGAGGTGTACCTGGGAGTGTCAAGGGTGTGCCAGGGTGTCAGTGGGTACCTGGGGTGTCAGAGGTGTGCCTGGGAGTGTCGGAGGTGTATATGGAGTGTCAAGGTGTACCTGGCAGTGTCAGGGGTGTGCCTGGGAGTGTCAGAGGTGTGCCAATGTCAGAGGTGCAGGGTGTCTGGTGTACCTGGGAGTGTCTGAGGTGTGCCTGGGTGTCAGAGGAAATGCCGGGAGTGTCACAGGAGGAACCTGGTGGTGTGAGGAGGTGTGCCTGAGGTGTGGGGGTGTGCCTAGGGTGTCTGGGAGGTGTGCTGGGGTGTCAGAGGTGTGCTCTGGGTGTCAGGAGGTGTGCCTGGGAGTGTCAGGGTGTGCCTGGGAGGAGTCGGAGGTGTACCTGGGGTGTGAAGTGTGCCTGGGTGTCAGTGGTGTACCTGGGAGTGTCAGAGTGCTGGAGTGTCAGATGTGCCTGGGAGTGTCAGAGGTGCACTTGGGGTGTCAGAGGTGCCAGGTGTCTGAGGTGTGCCTGGCAGTGTCAGCGGTGTACCTGGGAGTGTCAGCGGTGTACCTGGGAGTGTTAGAGGTGTATCAGGGGAGTGAGAGGAGTGCCTGGGGAGTGTCAGAGGTGTACCTGGGGTGTAGGAAGTGTGCCTGGGAGTGTCTGGGGTGGCCTGGGAGTGTCAGAGGTGTGCCTGGGAGTGTCAGGGGTGTGCCTGGGGTGTCAGTGGTGTGCCTGGGGTGTCAGGGGTGTGCCTGGGAGTGTCAGTGGGTACCTGGGGTGTCAGGGTGTGCCTGGGGTGTCAGGGTGTGCAAGTGTCAGAGGTGTACCTGGGAGTGTCAGAGGGGTGTACCAGGGTGTCAGAGGTGTACCTGGGAGTGTCAGAGGTGTACCTGGAGTGTCAGAGGTTGTACCTGGGAGTGTCAGAGGTGTACCTGGGAAGTGGAAGTGTACCTGGGGAGTGTCAGAGGTGTGCCTGGGAGTGTCAGAGGTGTGTCTGGGGTGTCGAAGGGTGTGCCTGGCGGTTCAGCGGTGTGCCTGGGAGTGTCAGAGGTGTGCCAGGGAATGTCAGAGGAATACCTGGGAGTGTCAGAGGTGTGACCTGGGGAGTGTCAGGAGGTGTGCCTGGGGTGTCAGAGGTGTGCCTGGGGTGTCAGAGGTGTGCCTGGGAGTGTCGGAGGTGTGCCTGGGGGTGTGAGGTGTACCTGGGGATGTGAGGTGCCTGCAAGTGTCAGCAGTGTACCTGGGAGTGTCAGCAGTGTTGCTGGAGTGTCAAGGTGTGTCTGGGAGTGTCAGAGGTGTGCCTGGGAGTGTCAGAGGTGGCACCTGGGAGTGTGAGGTGTACCTGGGGTGTCGAGGGGTGTGCCTGGGTGTCAGTGGTGTACCTGGGGTGTCTGAGGTGTGCCTGGCAGTGTCAGAGGTGTGCCTGGGTGTCAGTGCCTGGGAGTGTTAGGGGTGTATCGAGGGTGTCAGAGGTGCCTGGGAGTGTCAGTGGTGCCTGGGAGTGTCAAGGGTGTGCCTGGGGTGTCAGGGTGTGCCTGGGAGTGTCAGGGGTGTACCTGGGTGTCAGAGGGTACCTGGGTGTCAGAGGTGTGCCTGGGGAGTGTCTGAGGTGTGCCTGGCAGTGTCTGGGGTGTGCCTGGCAGTGTCTGTGGTGTACCTGGGAGTGTCAGCGGTGTGCCTGGGAGTGTCGGAGGTGTATATGGGTGTCAGGGGTGTGTGCCTGGCAGTGTCAGCGGTGTGCCTGGGGTGTCAGAGGTGTGCTTGCAAGGATGTGCCTGGGAGTGTCTGGGGTGTGCCTGGGGAGTGTGAGGGTTGTGCCTGGGGGGAGAAATGCCAGGGGTGGATGGGAGAACCTGGGGTGTGAGAGGGTGTGCCTGAGGTGTGAGGGTGTGCCTGGGGTGTCTGAGGTGTGCCTGGTGGTGTCAGATGTGTGCCTGGGGAGTGTCAGAGGTGTGCTCTGGGTGTCAGAGGTGTGCCTGGGGGTGTCAGAGGTGCCTGGGAGGTCAGGTGTGCCTGGGAGTGTGAGAGTGTGCCTGGGAGTGTCAGTGGAGTGCCAGGGGTGTCAGAGTGTGCCTGGGAGTGTCAGAGGTGTGCCTGGGAGTGTCAGTGCAGGAGTATCAGAGGTGCACCTTGGAGTATCTGAGGTGTGCCTGGGGTGTCTGAGGTGTGCCTGGCAGTGTCTGAGGTGTGCCTGGCAGTGTCTGAGGTGTGCCTGGCAGTGTCAGCAGTGTGCCTGGGTGTCAGCGGTGTGCCTGGGGAGTGTTGGGGTGTGTCAGGGGTGACAGAGGAGTACCTTGGAGTGTCAGAGGTGTGCCTGGGAGTGTGAGAGGTGTGCCTGGGAGTGTCTGGGGTGTGCCTGGGTGTCAGAGATGTGCCTGGGTGTGTCAGGGTGTGCCAGGGGTGTCAGTGGAGTACCTGGGGAGCGTCAGAGGTGTGCCTGGGAGGGTCAGAGCTGTACCTGGAGTGTCAGAGCGTATCTGGGGAGTGCGGACGTGTGCCTGGGGGTGTCAAGGGTGTGCCAGGGAATGTCAGTGGGGTGCCTGGCAGTGTCAGAGGTGTGCCTGGGTGTCAGAGGTATGCCTGGGAGTGTCAGAGGTGTGCCTGGGGAGTGTCAGAGGTGTGCCTGGGGAGTGTCAGAGGTGTGCCTGCAGTGTCAGAGGTGTGCCTGGGGTGTCAGAGGTGTGCCGGAATGTCGGGTGTGCACTGGAATGTGAGAGGTGTGCCTGGGAGTGTCAGGTGTTCCTGGGGTTTCGAAGGTGTGCCTGGCAGTTTCAGCGGTGTGCCTGGGGGTGTCAGAGGTGTGCCACGGAATGTCAGTGGAGTGCCTGGGGAGTGTCAGAGGTGTGCCTGGGAGTGTCAGAGGTGTGCCTGGAGTGTCAGAGGTGTGCCTAGGAGTGTCAGAGGTGTGCCTGGGAGTGTCGGAGGTGTGCCTGCGAGTGTGAGAACTGTGCCTGAGACTGTCTGGGGTGTGCCTGGCAGTGTCAGCGGTGTGCCTGGGAATGTCAGCGGTGTGCCTGGGAGTGTTAAAGGTGTCAGGGAGTGACAGAGGTGCCTAGAAGTGTCAGAGGTGTGCCTAGGAGTGTGAAGTGTGCCTGGGAGTGTCTGGGGTGTGCCTGGGGAGTGTCAGAGATGTGCCTGGGAGTGTCTGGGGTGTGCCTGGGGTGTCAGAGATGTGCCTGGGGAGTGTCAGGGGTGTGCACAGTGTCAGCAGGAGTGGGGTGTCAGAGGTGTGCCGGGAGTGTCAGAGGTGTGCCTGGGGAGTGTCAAGGTGCTTGAGAGTGTCAGAGGTGCACCTTGGTGTCTGAGCTGTGCCTGGGAGTGTCTGAGGGTGTACATGGCAGTGTCTGAGGTGTGCCTGGCAGTGTCAGCGGTGTAACTGGGGAGTGTCAGGTGTGCCTGGGGAGTGTTAAGTGTGTCTGGGAGTGTCAGAGGTGCCTGGAAGTGTCAGTGGTGTGCCTCGGAGTGTGAGAAGTGTACCTGGGAATGTCAGAGTGTGCCTGGGAGTGTGGAAGAGTGCCGGGGAGTGTCACAGGAGTACCTGGGAGTGTGAGAGGTGTGCCTGGGGTGTCAGAGGTGTGCCTGGAGGTCGGAGGTGTGCCTGGGGAGTGTCAGAGGTGTGCCTGGGGTGTTGGTGGGTGCCTGGCAGTGTCAGAGGTGTGCCTGGGGTGTCAGAGGTGTATATGGAGTGTCAGGGTGTACCTGGCAGTGTCAGCGGTGCCTGGGGTGTCAGAGGTGTGCCTGGGAGTGTCAGAGGTGTACCTGGAGTGTCAGAGGTGTGTCCTGGGGTGTCTGGGGTGTGCCTGGGGAGTGTCAGAGAATGCCAGGGAGTGTCACAGGAGGAACCTGGGAGTGTGAGGGGGTGTGCCTGAGAGTGTGAGGTGTGCCTAGGAGTGTCTGGGGTGTGCCTGGGGGTGTCAGATGTGTGGGGAGTGTCAGAGGTGTGCTCTGGAGTGTCAGGGTGTGCCTGGGGTGTCAGAGGTGTGCCTGGGAGAGTCGGAGGTGTGCCTGGGGTGTGGTGTGCCTGGGGTGTCAGTGGTGCCAGGGGTGTCAGAGGGGTGTGCCTGGGGAGTGTCAGAGGTGTGCCTGGGGTGTCAGAGGTGTACTTGGGTCAGAGGTGCACCTTGGAGTATCTGAGGTGTGCCTGGGGTGTCTGGGGTGTGCCTGGCAGTGTCTGGGGTGCCTGGCAGTGTCTGGTGTGCCTGGCAGTGTCAGCAGTGTGCCTGGGTTTCAGCGGTGTGCCTGGGGAGTGTTGGGGTGTATCAGGGGTGACAGAGGAGTGCCTAGAAGTGTCAGGTGTGCCTGGGGTGTGAGACGTGTGCCTGGGGAATTGTCTGGGGTGTGCCTGGGGAGTGTCAGAATGTACCTGGGTGTGTCAGGGGTGTGCCAGGGAGTGTCAGTGGAGTACCTGGGGAGCGTCAGAGGTGTACCTGGGGAGGTCAGAGCTGTACCTGGGAGTGTCAGAGGCGTGTCTGGGAGTGCCGGACGTGCAAGTGTCAAGGTGTGCCAGGGATGTCAGTGGTGCCTGGCAGGTCAGAGGTGTGCCTGGGAGTGTCAGGGTATGCCTGAGTGTCAGAGGTGTGCCTGGGGTGTCAGAGGTGTACCTGGGGAGTGTCAGAGGGTACCCTGCAGTGTCAGAGGTGTGCCTGGGGGTGTCAGAGGTGTGCCTGGGGAATGTCGAGGTGTGCCTGGGAGTGTGAGAGTGTGCCTGGGGGTGTCGGAGGTGTTCCTGGGGTTTCGAGGTGTGCCTGGGCAGTTTCGGTGTGCCTGGGGTGTCAGAGGTGTGCCACGGGATGTCAGTGGAGTACCTGGGGAGTGTCAGAGGTGTGCCTGGGAGTGTCAGAGGTGTGCCTGGAAGTGTCAGGAGGTGTGCCTAGGGGTGTCAGAGTGTAACTGGGAGTGTCGGAGATGTGCCTGCAGTGTGAGAACTATACCTGAGACTGTCTGGGGTGTCCTGGCAGTGTCAGCAGTGTGCCTGGGAATGTCAGCGGTGTGCCTGGGAGTGTTAAAGGTGTATCAGGGAGTGACAGAGGTACCTGGAAGTGTCAGGTGTGCCTGGGGGTGTGAGGGGTGTGCCTGGGGTGTCTGGGGTGTGCCTGGGGTGTCAGAGATGTACCTGGGGGTGTCTGGGGTGTGCCTGGTGTCAGGATGTGCCTGGGGAGTGTCAGGGGTGTGCCATGGTGTCAGCGGAGTGCCTGGGGTGTCAGAGGTGTGCCTGGAGCATGTGGGGTGTGGGGTGTCAAGGTGCACTTGAGGGTGTCAGAGTGCTGTGGGTGTCTGGGCTGTGCCGGGTGTCTGGGGTGTGCATGGCGGTGTCTGGGGTGGCCTGGCAGTGTCAGCGGTGTAACTAGGAGTGTCAGCGGTGTGCCTGGGAGTGTTAGAGGTGTTAGGGAGTGACAGGAGTGCCTAGAAGTGTCAGTGGTGTACCTCAGGTGTGAGAAGTGTGCCTGGGAATGTCAGGTGCCTGGGGTGTCAGAGAATGCCAGGGGAGTGTCAAGGAGAACCTGGGGTGTGGAGGTGTGCCTAGAGTGTCAGGGGTGTGCCTGGGGAGTCAGGTGTGCCTGGGGTGTGAAGTGTGCTGGGGTGTCAGTGGGTACCTGGGGTGTCAGGGGTGTGCCTGGGGAGTGTCAGAGGTGTATATGGAGTGTCAGAGGTGTGCCTGGGTGTCAGCGGTGTGCCTGGGGAGTGTGGAGGTGTGCCTGGGGAATGTCAGAGGTGTGCCTGGGGAGTGTCTGGGGTGTGTGCCTGGGGAGTGTCTGAGGTGTTACGGAAGTGTCAGAGGGTGTCACAGGAGGGTCTCAGGTGTGGTGTGCAGAGTGAGGAGGTGTGCCTGGGGGTGTCTGAGATGTGCCTAGGTGTCAGATGTGTGGCAGGTGTCAGAGGTGTGCTCTGGGAGTGTCAGGTGTGCCTGGAGTTTCTGGGAGTTGTGCCTGGAGGTCAGTGTGCCTGGGTGTGAGGTGTGCCTGGGGTGTCAGTGGGTGCCTGGGGGTGTCAGGGGTGTGCCTGGGGTATCAGGGGTGTGCTGGGGAGTGTCTGGTGTGCCTGGCGGTGTCTGAGGTGTGCCTGGGGTGTCAGCGGTGTGCCTGGGGAGTCAGGAGGTGTGTGTGGAGTGTCAGAGGTGTACCTGGCGGTGTCAGCGGTGTGCCTGGGAGTGTCAGAGGTGTGCCAGGAATGTCAGAGGTGTGCCTGGGAGTGTCTGAGGTGTGCCTAGGTGTCTGGTGTACTAGGTGTCAGAGAATGCCAGGGTGTCACAGGAGGGAGCCTGGGGAGTGTGGGAGTGGTGCCTGAGGTGTGAGGTGTGCCTGGGGTGTCTGAGGGTGTGCCTGGGAGTGTGAGGTGTGCCTGGGGTGTCAGGTGTATATGGGTGTCAGAGTGTACTGGCAATGTCAGTGTGACTGGGGGTGTCAGGAGGTGTGCCTGGGGAATGTCAGAGGTGTGCCTGGGGTGTCTGGGGTGTGCCTGGGTGTCTGAGGTGTGCCTGGGGTGTCAGAGAAATGCAGGGTGTGCAGGAGAGTACCTGGGGTGTGAGGTGTGCCTGAGGTGTGGGGAGGTGTGCCTAAGGTGTCTGAGGGTGTGCCTGGGTGTCAGGAGGTGTGCCTGGGTGTGTCAGTGGGTGCCAGTGTCAGGAGGTGTGCCCAGGTGTCGGAGTGTGCATGGGTGTCAGGTGTGCCTGGGTGTCAGAGGTGTCCTGGGTGTCTGGGGTGTGCCTGGGGTGACTGGGGTGTGCCTGGGGTGTCAGAGAATGCCAGGGGAGTGTCAGAGGAGAACCTGGGTGTGGGAGAGGTGTGCCAGGCGTGTGAGGTGTGCCTGGGCCTGTCTGAGGGTGTGCCTGGGGTGTCAGAGTGTGCTCTGGAGTGTCAGAGGGTGTGCCTGGGGTGTCTGAGGTGTGCCTGGGAGTGTCAGAGATGGGGAGTGTCTGGGGAGAACCTGGGGTGTGAGAGGTGTGCCTAAGGTGTCAGAGGTGTGCCTGGGGAGGTCAGGAGGTGTGCCTGGGGTGTGAGAGGTGTGCGTGGGGTGTCAGTGGGTGCCTTGGGGGTGTCAGGGAGGTGTGCCTGGGAGTGTCAGAGGTGTGTGGGTGTCAGGGTGTGCCTGGGTGTCAGCGGTGTGCCTGGGGTGTCAGAGGTGTGCCTGGGGAGTGTCAGGAGGTGTATGTGGGTGTCGGAGGTGTGCCTGGCAGTGTCAGCAGTGTGCCTGGGGTGTCAGAGTGTGCCTGGGGAATGTCAGAGGGTGTGCCTGGGAGTGTCTGGGGTGTGCCTGGGGTGTCTGAGGTGTGCCTGGGAGTGTCAGAGAAATGGGGAGTGTCACAGGAGAACCTGGGGATGTGAGAGGTGTGCCTAGGTGTGAGGTGTGCAGTGCTGGGGTGCAGGGGTGTCAGGTGGCAGAGGTATCTGAGTTGCTGGGGTGTCAGGGGTGTGCCTGGGGTGTCAGGGGTGTGCCTGTGTGCAGGTGTGCCTGGGGTGTGGGGTGTGTAAGTTGTCTGGGGTGTGCCTGGGGTGTCTGGTGTGCCTGGGGGTGTCAGGGGTGTGCCTGGGAGTGTCTGGGGTGTGCCTGGGGTGTCAGAGGTGTGCCTGGGGTGTGTCGGAGGTGTGTATATGGAGTGTCAGGGGTGTGCCTGGCGGTGTCTGAGGTGTGCCTGGGATTGTCAGAGGTGTGCCTGGGGTGTCTGAGTGTGCCTGGCAGTGTCAGCGGTGTGCCTGGGGTGTCAGAGGTGTATATGGAGTGTCAGAGGGTGTGCCTGGCAGTGTCAGCGGTGTGCCTGGGGTGTCAGAGGTGTGCCTGGGAATGTCAGAGGTGTGCCTGGAGTGTCTGAGGTGTGCCTGGGGTGTCTGGGGTGTGCCTGGGGTGTCAGAGAAATGCCAGGGATTGTCAGAGGAGAGCCTGGGGAGTGTGAGAGGTGTGCCTGAGGTGTGGGGAGGTGTGCCTAGGGGTGTCTGGTGTGCCTGGGGTGTCAGAGGTGTGCCTGGGGTGTCAGGGTGTGCTCTGGAGTGTCAGAGGGTGTGCCTGGGGTGTCAGAGGTGTGCCTGGGAGAGTCGGAGGTGTGCCTGGGGTGTGAAGTGTGCCTGGGGTGTCAGTGGTGCAGGGGTGTCAGAGGTGTGCCTGGGAGTGTCAGAGGTGTGCCTGGGAGTGTCAGAGGTGTGCTTGGGGTGTCAGAGGTGCACCTTGGAGTATCTGAGGTGTGCCTGGGGTGTCTGAGGTGTACCTGGCAGTGTCTGAGGTGTGCCTGAGTGTCTGAGGTGTGCCTGGCAGTGTCAGCAGTGTGCCTGGGTGTCAGCGGTGTGCCTGGGGAGTGTTAGGGGTGTATCAGGGTGACAGAGGTGCCTAGAAGTGTCAGAGGTGTGCCTGGGGTGTGAGAGTGTGCCTGGGAGTGTCTGGGGTGTGCCTGGGGAGTGTCAGAGATGTGCCTGGGTGTGTCAGGGGTGTGCCAGGGGGTGTCAGTGGTGTGCCTGGGGAGTGTCAGAGGTGTGCCTGGAGTGTCAGAGCTGTGCCTGGGAGTGTCAGAGGCGTATCTGGGAGTGCCGGACGTGTGCCTGGGAGTGTCAAAGGTGTGCCAGGGAATGTCAGTGGGTGCCTGGCAGGTCAGAGGTGTGCCTGGGAGTGTCAGAGGTATGCCTGGGAGTGTCAGAGGTGTGCCTGGGGTGTCAGAGGTGTGCCTGGGAGTGTCAGAGGTGTACCCTGCAGTGTCAGAGGTGTGCCTGGGGAGTGTCAGGGTGTGCCTGGGATGTCGGAGGTGTGCCTGGGGAATGTGAGATGTGCCTGGGGAGTGTCGGAGGTGTTCTGGGTGTGTCGAAGGTGTGCCTGGCAGTTTCAGCGGTGTGCCTGGGAGTGTCAGAGGTGTACCACGGAATGTCAGTGGTGCCTGGGAGTGTCAGAGGTGTGCCTGGGGAGTGTCAGAGGTGTGCCTGGGAGTGTCAGAGGTGTGCCTAGGAGTGTCAGAGGTGTGCTGGAGTGTCAGAGGTGTGCCTGGGGTGTCTGGGGTGTACCTGGGGTGTCAGAGGTGTGCCTGGAGTGTCAGGGGTGTACTGCAGGTGTCAGGAGTGCCTGGGTGTCAGGGTGTGCCTGGGGTGTCAGAGGTGCTGGGAGTGTCAGGTGCACTTGAGGTGTCAGGGGTGCACCTTGGAGTGTCTGAGCTGTGCCTGGGGAGTGTCTGGGGTGTGCATGGCAGTGTCTGGGGTGTGCCTGGGTGTCAGCGTGTAACTAAGTGTCAGCGGTGTGCCTGGGAGTGTTAGAGGTGTATCAGGGAGTGACAGAGGTGTACCTAGAAGTGTCGTGGTGTACCTCGGAGTGTGAAATGCCTGGGAATGTCAGAGTGTGCCTGGGGTGTCAGAGAAATACCAGGGAGTGTCACAGGGGAGAACCTGGGAGTGTCAGAGGTGTGCCTAAGAGTGTCAGAGGTGTGCCTGGGAGGTGGAGGTGTGCCTGGGAGTGTCAGAGGTGTGCCTGGGGTGTCAGTGGGTACCTGGGGAGTGTCAGAGGTGTGCCTGGGGTGTCAGAGGTGTATATGGAGTGTCAGAGGTGTGCCTGGCAGTGTCAGCGGTGTGCCTGGGAGTGTCAGAGGTGTGCCTGGGGAGTGTCGGAGGTGTATATGGAGTGTCAGAGGTGTACCTGGCAGTGTCAGAGGTGTGCCTGGGAGTGTCAGAGGTGTGCCTGGGAATGTCAGGGGTGTGCCTGGGGTGTCAGGGTGGACCTGGGGTGTCTGAGGGTGTGCCTGGGAGTGTCAGAGAAATACCAGGGAGTGTCAGGGAGGGGGAGCCTGGGGAGTGTGGGGGTGTGCCTGGAGGTGTGAGGTGTGCCTGGGGTGTCTGAGGTGTGCCTGGGGAGTGTCAGATGTGTGTGCCCAGGATGTCAGAGGTGCTCTGGTGTCAGAGGTGTGCCTGGGGTGTCAGGTGTGCCTGGGAGGTGGAGGTGTGCCTGGGGTGTGAGAGTGTGCCTGGGAGTGTCAGTGGTGTGCCTGGGGAGTGTCAGAGGTGTGCCTGGGGAGTGTCAGAGGTGTGCCTGGGAGTGTCAGAGGTGCACTTGGGGTGTCAGAGGTGTACCTTGGAGTGTCTGAGGTGTGCCTGGGGAGTGTCTGAGGTGTGCACTGGGAGTGTCTGAGGTGTGCCTGGGAGTGTCAGAGGTGTGCCTGGGGTGTCAGCGGTGTGCCTGGGGTGTCGGAGGTGTGTGTATGGAGTGTCAGAGGTGTGCCTGGCAGTGTCAGCGGTGTACCTGGGGAGTGTCAGAGGTGTGCCTGGGGATGTCAGAGGTGTGCCTGGGAGTGTCTGGGGTGTGCCTGGGGTGTCTGGGGTGTGCCTGGGGTGTCAGAAATGCCAGGGGTGTGCAGGAGCCTGGGAGTGTGAGGTGTGCCTGGGGTGTGAGGGGTGTGCCTGGGGTGTCTGAGGTGTGCCTGGGAGTGTCAGAGGTGTGCCTGGGGTGTCAGAGGTGTGCTCTGGAGTGTGAAGTGTGCCTGGGGTGTCAGAGGTGTGCCTGGAGAGTCGGAGGTGTGCCTGGGAGTGTGAGAAGTGTGCCTGGGGAGTGTCAGTGGTGTTCCTGGGAGTGTCAGAGGTGTGCCAGTGTCAGGGGTGTGCCTGGGGAGTTCAGAGGTGTGCCTGGGGTATCAGGAGGTGCACCAGGTATCTGAGGTGTGCCTGGGGAGTGTCTGGGGTGTACCTGGCAGTGTCTGAGGTGTGCCTGGCAGTGTCTGAGGGGTGTACCTGGCAGTGTGCAGCAGTGTGCCTGGGAGTGTCAGCGGTGTGCCTGGGGAGTGTTAGAGGTGTATCAGGGGGTGACAGAGGAGTACCTAGAAGTGTCAGAGGTGTGCCTAGGGTGTGAGAGTGTGCCTGGGGTGTCTGGGGTGTGACCTGGGAGTGTCAGAGATGTGCCTGGATGTGTCGGGGTGTGCCAGGGGTGTCGTGGTGCCTGGGGTGTCAGAGGTGTGCCTGGGGTCAGAGCTGTGCCTGGGGTGTCAGAGGCGTATCTGGGGAGTGCCGGACGTGTGCCTGGGAGTGTCAAGGTGTGCCAGGGAATGTCAGTGGGGTACCTGGCAGTGTCAGAGGTGTACCTGGGGTGTCAGAGGTATGCCTGGGGTGTCAGAGGTGTGCCTGGGGTGTCAGAGGTGTACCCTGCAGTGTCAGAGGTGTGCCTGGGAGTGTCAGAGGTGTGCCTGGGAATGTCGGAGGTGTGCCTGGGAGTCTGAGAAGTGTGCCTGGAGTGTCGGAGGTGTTCTGGGAGTGGCCAGGTGTGCCTGGCAGTTTCAGCGGTGTGCCTGGGAGTGTCAGAGGTGTGCCACGGAATGTCAGTGGGTGCCTGGGGTGTCAGAGGTGTGCCTGGGGAGTGTCAGGGTGTGCCTGGGGTGTCAGAGGTGTGCCTAGGGTGTCAGAGGTGTGCCTGGGAGTGTCGGAGGTGTACTTGCAGTGTGAGAACTGTGCCTGAGGTGTCTGGGGTGTGCCTGGCAGTGTCAGCGGTGTACCTGGGAATGTCAGCGGTGTGCCTGGGAGTGTTAAAGGTGTATCAGGGGTGTGAGAGGGTACCTAGAGTGTCAGAGGTGTACCTAGGAGTGTGAGGGTGTGCCTGGGAGTGTCTGGGGTGTGCCTGGGGTGTCAGAGATGTGCCTGGGGAGTGTCAGGGGTGTGCCACGGTGTCAGTGGAGTACATGGGGTGTCAGAGGTGTGTCCTGGGGAGTGTCGGGTGTGCATGGGTGTCAGAGGTGTGCCTGGCGTGTCAGCGGTGTCCTGGGGAGTGTCAGAGGTGTGCCTGGGAATGTCAGAGGTGTGCCGGGGTGTCAGGAGGTGTACCTGGGAGTGTGAGAGGTGTGCCTGGGAGTGTCGGAGGTGTTCTGGGAATTGTGAGAGTGTACCTGGGAGTGTCAGGGAGGTGTTCCTGGGGAGTGTCGGAGGTGTACCTGGCAGTTTCAGCGGTGTGCCTGGGAGTGTCTGAGGTGTACCTGGCAGTGAATGAGGTGTCTGGCAGTGCAGGTGTGCCTGGCAGTGTCAGCGGTGTGTCCTGGGGGTGTCAGCAGTGTTGGGAGTGTTAGAGGTGTATCAGGGGTGACAGAGAGGTACCTAGAAGTGTCAGTGGTGTGCCTAGGAGTGTGAGAAGTGTGCCTGGAGTGTCTGGGGGTGTGCCTGGGGGTGTCAGGAGGTGTGCCTGGGGGTGTCTGGGGTGTGCCTGGGGTGAGATGTGCCTGCGAGTGTCAGAGGTGTGCCTGGGTGTCAGGGGGTGTGCAGGGGTGTCAGTGGAGTACCTGGGGTGTCAGGGTGTGCCTGGGGTGTCAGGAGGTGTATATGGAGTGTCAGAGGTGTGCTTGGCAGTGTCAGCGGTGTGCCTGGGAGTGTCAGAGGTGGCGCAGAATGTCAGAGGTGTGCCAGTGTCTGAGGTGTGCCTGGGGAGTGTCTGAGGTGTGCCTGGGAGTGTCAGAGAATGCCAGGGAGTGTCACAGGAGGCAAGTGTGAGAGGTGTGCCTGAGAGTGAGAGGTGTGCCTAGGGTGTCTGGGGTGTGCCTGGGGAGTATCAGCGGTGTATTCTGGAGTGTCAGAGGTGTGCCTGGGGTGTCAGAGGTGTGCCTGGGAGAGTCGGAGTGTGCCTGGGGTGTGGTGTGCCTGGGCGTGTCAGTGGTGCCTGGGAGTGTCAGAGGTGTGCCTGGGGTGTCAGGGTGTGCCTGGGGTGTCAGAGGTGCACTTGGGGTGTGAGAGGTGCACCTTGGAGTATCTGAGGTGTGCCTGGGAGTGTCTGGGGTGTGCCTGGCAGTGTCTGGGAGGTGCCTTGGCAGTGTCTGAGGTGTACCTGGCAGTATCAGCGGTGAACCTGGGGTGTCAGCGGTGTACCTGGGAGTGTTAGAGGTGTATCAGAGTGACAGAGGTACCTAGAAGTGTCAGGGGTGTGCAGGAGTGGAGAAGTGTGCCTGGGAGTGTCTGGGTGTGCCTGGGGAGTGTCGAGATGTGTCTGGGTGTGTCAGGGGTGTGCCAGGGGAGTGTCAGTGGAGTGCCTGGGGAGTGTCAGAGGTGTGCCTGGGGTGTCAGGCTGTACCTGGGAGTGTCAGAGGCGTATCTGGGGTGCCGGACGTGTGCCTGGGTGTCAGGTGTACCAGGGAATGTCAGTGGAGTACCTGGCAGTGTCAGAGGTGTGCCTGGGGAGTGTCAGAGGTATGCCTGGGGAGTGTCAGGGTGTATCTGGAAGTGTCAGAGGTGTGCCTGGGAGTGTCAAGGTGTACGCTGCAGTGTCAGGGTGTGCCTGGGGAGTGTCAGTGGTGTGCCTGGGGAATGTCGGAGGTGTGCCTGGGGTCTGAGAGGTGTGCCTGGGGAGTGTGTCAGGAGCGTTCCTGGGAGTGTCGAAGGTGTACCTGGCAGTTTCAGCGGTGTGACCTGGGAGTGTCAGGGTGTACCACGGAATGTCAGTGGGTGCCTGGGAGGTGTCAGAGGGTGTGCCTGGGAGTGTGTCAGAGGTGTGCCTGGGAGTGTCAGAGGTGTGCCTAGGAGTGTCAGGGGTGTGCCTGGGAGGTGTCGGAGGTGTGCTTGCAGTGTGAGGACTGTGCCTGGACTGTCTGAGGTGTGCCTGGCAGGTGTCAGCAGTGTGCCTGGGAGATGTCAGGGTGTGCCTGGGGAGTGTTAAAGGTGTATCAGGGGTGACAGAGGTACCTAGGGGTCAGCAGAGGTGTGCCTAGGGGTGTGAGAGGTGTGCTTGGGGTGTCTGGGGTGTGCTGGGGAGTGTGAGATGGCCTGGGGGTGTCAGGGGGTGTGCTGCAGTGTCAGTGGAGTGCTGGGGAGTGTCAAAGGTGTGCCTGGGGAGTGTCGGTGTACATGGGAGTGTCAGAGGTGTACCTGGCAGTGTCAGCGGTGTCCCTGGGAGTGTCAGAGGTGTGCCTGGGAATGTCAGAGGTGTGCCTGGGTGTCTGAGGTGTGCCTGGGGGTGTCTCAGGTGTGCCTGGGAGTGTCAGAGAAATGCCAGGGGAGTGTCAGAGGAGGCCTGGGGTGTGAGAAGTGTACCTGAGGTGTGAGAGGTGTGCCTGGGAGTGTCTGGGGTGTGCCTGGGGAGTGTCAGAGGTGTGCCTGGGAGTGTCAGGGGTGTGCCAGGGAGTGTCAGTGGAGTACCTGGGAGTGTCAGGGGTGCCTGGAGTGTCAGAAGCTGTACCTGGGAGTGTCAGAGGTGTATCTGGGGAGTGTCGGACGTGGCACTGGGTGTGGAGGGTGTGCCAGGGGAATGTCAGTGGAGTACCTGGCAGTGTCAGAGGTGTGCCTGGGGGAGTGTGGAGAGTGGGGAGTGTCAGAGGTGTGCCTGGGAGTGTCAGGAGGTGTGCCTGGGAGTGGGGAGTGTGCCTGGGAGTGTCGGAGGTGTTCCTGGGGAGTGTCGGAGGTGTACCTGGCAGGTTTCAGCGGTGTGCCTGGATCCAGAGGGTGTGCCACGGAATGTCAGTGGAGTACTTGGGAGTGTCTGGGTGTGCCTGGCAGTGAATGAGGTGTGCCTGGCAGTGTCTGGGGTGTGCCTGGGTGTCAGCGGTGTACCTGGGGTGTCAGCAGTGCCTGGAGTGTTAGAGGTGTATCAGGGAGTGACAGAGGTTCCTAGAAGTGTCAGTGGTGCTGGGTGAAAGTGCTGGGGTCTGCAAGGTGTACCTGGGGTGTCAGAGGGGTGTGCCTGGAGTGTCTGAGTGTGTGCCTGGGAGTGTTAGAGGTGTGCCTGTGAGTGTCAGAGGTGTGCCTGGGTGTCAGGGGGTGTACCAGGGGGTGTCAGTGATGCCAGTGTCAGAGGTGTGCCTGGGGAGTGTCGGAGGTGTATATGGAGTGTCAGAGGTGTGCTTGGCAGTGTCAGCGGTGCACCGGGAGTGTCAGAGGGGTGTGCCTGGGAATGTCAGAGGTGTGCCTGGGAGTGTCTGAGGTGTGCCTGGGGAGTGTCTGAGGGTGTGCCTGGGGTGTCAGGAAATGCCAGGGAGTGTCACAGGAGGAACCTGGGGAGTGTGGGGGTGTGCCTGAGAGTGTGAGAGGTGTGCCTGGGGTGTCTGGGGTGCAGGGGGTGTCAGAGGTGTGCTCTGAGTGTCAGCAGTGTGCCTGGGAGTGTCAGAGGTGTGCCACGGAATGTCAGTGGAGTGCCTGGGGAGTGTCAGAGGTGTGCCTGGGGAGTGTCAGAGGTGTGCCTGGGGAGTGTCAGAGGTGTGCCTAGGGTGTCAGAGGTGTGACCTGGGAGTGTCGGAGGTGTGCTTGCAGTGTGAGAACTGTGCCTGAGACTGTCTGGGGTGTACCTGTGTCAGCGGTGTACCTGGGAATGTCAGCGGTGTGCCTGGGAGTGTTAAAGGTGTATCAGGGGAGTGACAGAGGGTACCTAGAAGTGTCAGAGGTGTGCCTAGGGAGTGTGAGAGAGTGTGCTTGGGGAGTGTCTGGGGTGTGCCTGGGGGTGTCAGAGATGTGCCTGGGGAGTGTCAGGGTGTGCAGGTGTCAGTGGAGTGCCTGGGAGTGTCAAGGTGTGCCTGGGAGTGTCGGAGGTGTACATGGAGTGTCAGAGGTGTACCTGGCAGTGTCAGCGGTGTCCCTGGGAGTGTCAGAGGTGTGCCTGGGAATGTCAGAGGTGTGCCTGGGGAGTGTCTGAGGTGTGCCTGGGGAGTGTCTCAGGTGTGCCTGGGGAGTGTCAGAGAAATACCAGTGTCACAGGAGGGGCCTGGGAGTGTGAGGAGTGTGCCTGAGGTGTGAGAGGTGTGCCTAGGGTGTCAGGGGTGTGCCTGGGGTGTCAGAGGGTGTGCCTGGGGAGTGTCAGGGGTGTGCCAGGGAGTGTCAGTGGGTACCTGGGGAGTGTCAGAGGTGCACCTGGGAGTGTCAGGCTGTGCCTGGGGTGTCAGAGGTGTCTGGGGAGTGTCGGACGTGTGCCTGGGGAGTGTCAGAGGTGTACCAGAATGTGGGTGGTGCAGCAGTGTCAGGGTGTGCCTGGGAATGTCAGAGGTATGCCTGGAAGTGTCAGAGGTGTGCCTGGGAGTGTCAGAGGTGTGCCGAGTGTCGGAGTGTACCTGGGGTGTGAAGTGTGCCTGGGAGTGTCAGAGGTGTTCTGGGGAGTGTGAAGTGTGCCTGGGAGTGTCGGAGGTGTTCCTGGGAGTGTCAGGTGTGCCTGGCAGTTTCAGTGTGTGCCTGGGAGTGTGCAGAGGTGTACCACGGAATGTCAGTGGAGTGCTTGGGGAGTGTCTGAGGTGTGCCTGGCAGTGAATGGGGGTGTACCTGGTGTCTGGGGTGTGCCTGGCAGTGTCAGCGGTGTGCCTGGGGTGTCAGCGGTGTGCCTGGGGTGGGGTGTATCAGGGGTGACAGAGGGTTCCTAGAAGTGTCAGTGGTGTGCCTAGGTGTGAAAGTGTGCCTGGGGTGTCTGGGGTGTGCCAGGTGTGGAGATTGACAGAGTGATGTGTGCCTGAGGTGTTGGGGGTGTGCCTGGAGTGTCGGTGTGCCTGGGGTGTCAGGGGTGTGCCAGGGGTGTCAGTGGAGTGCCTGGGAGTGTGAGGTGTGCCTGGAGTGTCGGAGGTGTGTATGGGTGTCGAGGTGTGCTTGGCAGTGTCAGCGGTGTGCCTGGGGAGTGTCGAGGTGTGCCGGATCTCAGAGGTGTGCCTGGGAGTGTCTGGGGTGTGCCTGGGGTGTCTGAGGGTGTGCACCGGGTGTCAGAGAAATGCCAGAGTGTCACAGGAGAACCTGGGGGTGTGAGAGGTGTGCCTGAGGTGTGAGAGGTGTGCCTGGGGTGTCTGGGGTGTGCCTGGGGTGTCAGAGGTGTGCTCTGGGTGTCAGAGGTGTGCCTGGGAGTGTCAGAGGTGTGCCTGGGAGTGTCAGTGGTGCCTGGGGTGTCAGAGGTGCACTTGGGAGTGTGAGAGGTGCCTTGGAGTGTATCTGAGGGGTGTGCCTGGGAGTGTCTGGGGTGTGCCGCAGTGTCTGGGGTGTACTGGCGTGTCTGGGTGTGCCTGGCAGTGTCAGCGGTGAACCTGGGGTGTCAGCGGTGTGCCTGGGAGTGTTAGAGGTGTATCAGGGGTAGCAGAGGTACCTAGACGTGTCAGAGGTTGACCCTGGGAGTGGGGAGAAGTGTGCCGGGAGTGTCTGGGGTGTGCCTGGGAGTGTCAGAAGATGTATCTGGGTGTGTCAGGGGTGTACCAGGGGTGTCAGTGGAGTGCCTGGGAGTGTCAGAGGTGTGCCTGGGAGTGTCAGAGCTGTGCCTGGGGAGTGTCAGAGCGTGTCTGGGAGTGCCGGACGTGTGCCTGGGAGTGTCAAGGTGTGCCAGGGAATGTCAGTGGAGTGCCTGGCAGTGTCAGAGGTGTGCCTGGGAGTGTCAGAGGGTGACCCTGCAGTGTCAGAGGTGTGCCTGGGAGTGTCAGAGGTGTGCCTGGGAATGTCAGAGGTGTGCCTGGGAGTCTGAGAGATGTGCCTGGGGAGTGTCAGAGGTGTTCCTGGGAGTGTCAGAAGGTGTACCTGGCAGTTTCAGCGGTGTACCTGGGAGTGTCAGAGGTGTGCCACAGGATGTCAGTGGAGTACCTGGGAGTGTCAGAGGTGTGCCTGGGGAGTGTCAGGTGTGCCTGGGGTGTCAGAGGTGTGCTAGGGTGTCAGAGGTGTGCCCTGGGAGTGTCAGATGTGTGCGAGTGTCAGAGGTGCACCTTGGGTGTCTGAGGCTGTGCCTGGGGAGGTCTGAGGTGTGCCTGGCAGTGTCTGAGGTGTGCCTGGCAGTGTCAGCGGTGTGGCTGGGGTGTCAGCGGTGTGCCCTGGGAGTGTTAGAGGTGTATCAGGGAGTGACAGAGGAGTACCTAGAGTGTCAGTGGTGTGCCTCAGGAGTGTGAGAAGTGTGCCTGGGGAGTGTCAGGGTGCACTTGGGGTGTCAGAGGTGCTGTGGAGTGTCTGAGCTGTGCCGGGAGTGTCTGGGGTGTGCCTGGGTGTCTGGGGTGCCTGGCAGTGTCAGCGGTGTAACTGGGAGTGTCAGCGGTGTGCCTGGGAGTGTTAGGTGTATCAGGGAGTGACAGAGGGTACCTAGAGTGTCGTGGTGTACCTCGGGTGTGAGAGAGTGTACCTGGGGTGTCAGAGGTGTGCCTAGGGAGTGTCAGGGGTGTGCCAGGGGTGTCAGTGGAGTGCCTGGGAATGTCAGCGGTGTGCCTGGGGGTGTTAAAGGTCTATCAGGGGGTGACAGAGGAGTACCTGGGAAGTGTCAGAGGTGTGCCTAGGGGTGCAGGGAGTGTGCTTGGGGAGTGTCTGGGGTGTGCCTGGGGAGTGTCAGGAGATGTGCCTGGGAGTGTCAGGGTGTGCAGGTGTCAGTGGAGTGCCTGGGGTGTCAGAGGTGTGCCTGGGAGTGTCAGAGGTGTGCCTGGGGTGTCAGAGGTGCACTTGGGAGTGTCAAGGTGCACTTGGGGTGTCTGAGCTGCTGGGAGTGTCTGAGGTGTGCCTGGCAGTGTCTGAGGGGTGTACCTGGCAGTGTCAGCAGTGTGGCAGGTGTCAGCGGTGTACCTGGAGTGTTAGAGGTGTATCTGGAGTGACAGAGGAGTACCTAGAAGTGTCAGTGGTGTGCCTCAGGTGTGAGATGTGCCTGGGAGTGTCAGGAGGTGTGCCGGGAGTGTCAGGGGTGTGTCCAGGGGTGTCAGTGGAGTACCTGGGGTGTCAGAGTGTGCCTGAGAGTGTCAGAGGTGTGCCTGGGGTGTCAGGGTGTGCCAGGGAGTGTCAGTGGGTGCCTGGGGTGTCAGAGGTGTGCCTGGGAGGTCGGAGGTGTATATAGAGTGTCAGAGGTGTGCCTGGCGGTGTCAGCGGTGTGCCTGGGTGTCAGAGGTGTGCCCTGGGATGTCAGGGTGTGCCTGGGGTGTCTGAGGGGTGTGCCTGGGGGTGTCTGAGGTGTGCCTGGGGTGTCAGAGGAAATGCCAGGGGTGTCACGGGAGGAACCTGGGGAGTGTGAGGGTGTGTGCCTGGAGTGTGAGGGGTGTGCCTGGGGTGTCAGAGGTGCCTGGGGTGTCAGGCTGTGCCTGGGGAGTGTCAGGAGGTGTATCTGGGGGTGTCGGACGTGTGCCTGGGAGTGTCAGGGTGTGCCAGGGAATGTCAGTGGAGTGCCTGGCAGTGTCAGGGGTGTGCCTGGGAGTGTCAGAGGTATGCCTGGGAGTGTCAGAGATGTACCTGGGAGTGTCAGAGGTGTGCCTGGGGTGTCAGGTGTGGGAGTGTGAAGTGTACTGGGTGTCAGAGGTGTTCCTGGGGTGTGAGGTGTACCTGGGGAGTGTCGGAGGTGTTCCTGGGGAGTGTCAGGTGTGCCTGGCGGTTTCAGCGGTGTACCTGGGGTGTCAGGGTGTACCACAGGATGTCAGTGGAGTGCTTGGGAGTGTCTGGGGTGTGCCTGGCAGTGAATGGGGTGTGCCTGGCAGTGTCTGGTGCCTGTGTGTCAGCGGTGTGCCTGGGGTGTCAGCGGTGTGCCTGGGGTGTTGGGGGTGTATCAGGGGTGACAGGGGTTCCTGAAGTGTCAGTGGTGTGCCTAGAGTGTGAGGTGGCTGCCAGGTGTCTGGGGAGTGGGTGTCAGAGGTGTGCCGGGGTGTCTGATGTGTGCCTGGGGTGTTGGGGTGTGCCTGTGGTGTCAGGAGGTGTGCCTGCAGGTGTCAGGGGTGTACCAGGGGTGTCAGTGGGTGCCTGGGGGTGTCAGAGGTGTGCCTGGGGAGTGTCGAGGTGTATATGGGTGTCAGAGGTGTGCCTGGCAGTGTGAGGTGTGCCTGGGAGTGTCAGAGGTGTGCCTGGGATGTCAGAGGTGTGCCTGGGAGTGTCTGGGGTGTGCCTGGGGAGTGTCTGGGGTGTGCCGGGGTGTCAGAGAAATGCCAGGGAGTGTCAGGGAGAACCTGGGAGTGTGAGGGTGTGCCTGAGTGTGTGAGGTGTGCCTGGGGTGTCTGAGGTGTGCCAGTGTCAGAGTGTGTTTGGATGTCAGTGGGTGCTTGGGGGTGTCTGAGGTGTGCCTGGCGGTGAATGGGGTGTGGCAGTGTCACAGGTGTGCCTGGCAGTGTCAGCGGTGTGCCTGGGGTGTGAGAGTGTGCCTGGGGAGTGTTAGAGGTGTATCAGGGGAGTGACAGAGGGTTCCTAGAAGTGTCAGTGGTGTACCTGGGAGTGTGAGAGTGTGCGCTGGGAGTGTCTGGGGTGTGCCTGGGGTGTCAGGGGTGTGCCTGGGGGTGTCAGATGTGTGCCTGGGGTGTGGGGTGTACCTGTGAGTGTCAGGGGGTGTGCCTGGGGTGTCAGGGGTGTGCAGGTGTCAGTGGAGTGCCTGGGTGTCAGGGGGTGTGTGCCTGGGGTGTCAGAGGTGTATATGGTGTCAGAGGTGTGCTTGGCAGTGTCAGCGGTGTGCCTGGAGTGTCAGAGGTGTGCCTGGAATGTCAGAGGTGTGCCTGGGGAGTGTCTGGGGTGTGCCTGGGGTGTCTGGGGTGTGCCTGGTGTCAGAGAATGCCAGGGGGTGTCACAGGAGAACCTGGGGAGTGTGAGGGGTGTGCCTGAGTGTGAGAGGTGTGCCTGGGGGTGTCTGGGGTGTGCCTGGGGTGTCAGAGGTGTGCTCTGGAGTGTCAGAGGTGTGCCTGGGGTGTGGAGGTGTGCCTGGGGTGTCAGTGGTGTGCCTGGGGTGTCAGAGGTGCTGGGGAGTGTGAGAGGTGCAGGTGTCTGAGGTGTGCCTGGGGTGTCTGGGGTGTGCCCAGTGTCTGGGGTGTGCCTGGCCGTGTCTGGCAATGCGTAACTTC
>NW_024752476.1:0-6879 GCF_018991925.1 Homarus americanus
CTCGTGGTGGAGTACGGATCACCACCGATCTATCAAAACTTAACCAGCAAGTTTCCCGTCCAGCCCACTCTTCACCCACACCCTTCGCAGCTGTTCGAAATGTGGACCTGAAGGCGAAGTTTTTTACAACGATGGACGCCTTATGTGGTTATTGGCAGATCGAGTTGGCCGAAGAAGACCAGCATTTGACTACATTCATCACACCATATGGAAGATATCAGTATTGCAGAGGCCCCATGGGATTTGCCGCTACGGGCGATGCATTCTGTCAACGTGGTGACGCGGCCCTTCAAGGAGTCACGAATTGTGTCAAGGTGGTTGATGATATTTTACTCCATGACGAAGACTACTGTGCCCACCTCTCCCGAATATATGAAGTTCTCACCAGATGTCGAAAGTAAGGGCTTACCCTCAACGCTGACAAGTTTGTAGTCGCCGCACCATCAGTGAACTTCTGTGGGTACACTCTCTCAGCACACCCGGAGAAATTAAGTGGAATCAGGGATTTTCCAACCCCTGCCAACCTGACAGACCTCCGTTCTTTTTTGGGTCTGGTCAATCAGCTGGCTGAATTTTCACCTGACATCTCCGCCGCAGCCCAGCCATTACGCCCCCTGCTGAGCCCCAGGAGGACATTCCTGTGGACCCCAGATCATGAAGAGGCCTTCCAGCGAGACAAGCAAGCCCTCTTAAGTCCACCTGTCCTCGCCTGTTACGACCCAGCCGTACCCACCGTCCTCCAGACTGACACCTCCAGACTCTACGGCGTTGATTACGCCCTTCTGCAGGACCATGGCGGTGGACAACTCCGCTTAATTCAGTTTGGATCCCGGTTCCTGACGGACGCTGAGACCCGATATGCCACGATTGAGCTGGAGATGTTGGCTGTTGTCTGGGCGATGGTGAAGTGCCGCTTCTACCTGATAGGACTTCAGCACTTCACCCTCTTCACGGATCATCGCCCTCTTGTACCTATTATCAATCACTACTCTTTGGTTGCAGTAGAGAATCCTCGCCTTCAACGTTTGAAAGAGAAGCTCTCGCCTTATCTCTTCACGGCTGTGTGGCGTGCCGGTAAGCTAATGTGCATCCCGGATGACCTGTCCCGCGCCCCTGTCAGTCGCCCCACCCCAGAGGACGAGATGTTGTGTTCTACAGCTGCCGCATCCCTCAAGTCAGTAGTCTCATTGAAGGCCGTCTTCACATCAGAAGAGTCTACAGCACCGGATGCAGACAAGACCCTTGAAGATCTCTGCACCGCAGCCCAGGGCGAACCTTCCTATATCCGGCTCGTCGACTGTGTGTCCCAGGGATTTCCATCTAACCGATACGACCTTCATGAATCGCTACTCCCGTACTGGAAGATACGAGAGGACCTCTATTGTGACGGAGACCTCGTCTTGTATGGTCCACGAGTAGTCATTCCTGCTGCCCTACGCCGCCGTACCTTGACCCGCCTTCACGACTGCCATCGAGGAATGGAGGCCACCAAGCGACGGGCGAAGCAGACTGTATTTTGGCCCGGAATCGATTCGGACATTGCAAGTACCGTCCGTGCCTGTGAGCCGTGCCAGATTCTGCAACCCAGCCAACAACAGGAACCTTTAATGTGCGACGATAACCCTTCAAGACCCTTCGAGTCTGTGTCGGCCGAATTCTTTGCAGTGGCAGGGAAGTCCTTCCTCGTCATTGCCGACCGAATGTCTGGATGGCCTGTTGTCGTCCCCTGTGGTAGTGATACAACGGCTACTGCTACCATCCGGAATTTCAGACCTTACTTCAGAGAAGTTGGTGTTCCCCTCCGCCTCAGGACTGATGGTGGACCCCAGTTCACCAGCCACGAGTTCCGGGACTTCATGGACCGTTGGGGAGTCAGTCATGTCGTGACCTCGCCCCACTACCCCCAGGCGAATGGACACGTTGAAGCCGCAGTCAAGACTGTTAAACACCTGATCCTTAGGGTGTCACCCTCAGGAAATATCGACTGCAGGGACTTCGATCGAGGTTTGTTAGAGTTACGCAACACCTCGAACTTCACCGGACGCTCCCCAGCCCAGGTTCTATGTGGACATCATCTCAGGTCTTGTGTTCCTGCCCACCCGAAGTCTTTTTCTCAAGAATGGCAAGCCAAGACTGAAGAATATGACCGCCGTGCAGCAGAACGAGCCGCAGATGTCGCTGCTCGGTACGACTGTCATGCCCGCCCCCTTCCCAGGTTGAGTATCGGCCAGCAGGTCAGGATTCAAGATCAGGTATCTCACCGCTGGGACAAGGTTGGGGTTGTCATGGGAATTGGCCGGTCCAGGGACTACCAAGTGCGTCTTCCTAGTGGTAGAGTATGGTGGAGGAACCGTCGTTTCCTCCGACCTGTGGAGCTGCCTAGTGTTGACCCTTCCCCAGTAGAGTCCCCTAATGTGATGTCTTTACAGTAAATCCGTCCCCACCTTGTGTTTCTGCCCCGGTACTCCGCAGGTCCGAGCGGCTCAGAAACAAAAGGTCCGCTCAAGATGAAACTATGAGCGTATAGGGGGGAGGGAGGTGTATAATATAGACACGAAGTAGTACCTTAAGCTGTGTATTCTTATATTACTCTATTAATTATGTATAGTAAAGTATTACAGAACATGTATTAATCCTATGAAATATTTCCATTTATTATGCACCATGTTATGGATGTGAATTATCATATTTACATATTATGTATTCAGCTTGTGAATGCTGGTATCTGTACATGCCAGCGCGGAGTGATACAGGTAGTTGAGATCACTAGTCCTTATGGTGTGGAAGCCAGTTTCTTTGTTCCTCTGTATATCTCCCTTACGAGAATAAGAACCTATTTCAAGATAATAAGTGTTTGTGTGTACCCTCAGTAGTGTAGAACATTTTGGGGGTATCAAAGACAAACATAGAAGTCGCCCCCCGCCCTCCCCCATCCCCCCTCTCCACCCACAACCCAGGACCACGGTGTGTAAAGTTAAGGCGTTCGAATTTTAATTGGGTTGAAAATGAAATAATGCATGTGAGGAGAAGAAGAAGAAGATTTCGTTAGGTTACGTTAGGTTACGTTAGGTTAGGTTAGGCTAGATTAGGTTAAGTTACGTTAGGTCTGGTCAGGTTACATTATGCATGAAGGTATTCATTTATATGTATATTTATGATCTACAGGATCGTTTATGGCCAGTCAAAAGCTTCTAGAAAAGATAAATACATAGAAGTTATCACTAATGGCCAATTATCCCTATTTAGTGTAACATACAGTATATATTAGGTGGAGTTCCGCTTTTATTTGTTTGTTTTCGTATTATTTAAGTCATTTATTTGTTAACATTTAACTTAGAATAAGTAAATATTATACAAAACAAAACATTGAAAAACTCACAAGTGAATTTGTAACATATAATCAAGTCGAGATAATAATACCAATACCACGTGCTGGTCAAGCTCCGAAAGAGTTGTCCGGGGGTCTAGCTAACCTCTGGTCGGGGCTTGACCAGCACGAAAAAAAAAATTATTTAACGTAATTTTGGCAACCTGTGGTGTAATAGTCAGCATGCTCGCCTTGCAAGCGAGTGGACCCCTGTTCGATTCCTGGACAAAGTGAAACTATGAGCATTTTTTTTTACGTCATTTGACTTTCTATTTACCAGTAAATGGGAACCTGGATGTTAATCGATTTGCGGATCTTATTCTGGAATAATGGTTAGCCAGTGCAGTTGCCGAGTTGTCCGGTCTTCTCGGACTATTTCTTGAAACTGGGTCATACAACTCGTTAACTTGGGGTGTGGTTGTAGTGTTGGCGACAGATTCTAACACCTTAAACAAATTCACGCCTAGGTGGCCCTAGGGCCGGCCATCCTCGTACACGAAGGGCAACCATTATTGTTACGTGTATAATATTACCATCACTACCACAACCAGCATTATCACTACTATTGTCATCTTCTCAACTATCATCATTCCTTCCCTCTTACTCCTCCTGCCTCCATATTTTAATAATAATCGTCTCAATTATTATTATCATCATTATTTTTATTATTATTATTACCGTATTATTATTATTATTATTATTATTATTAACAATACAACATGTGGCTGGAACAACAGTAGAAATTAGAAATAAGATAAAAAGTTGTATTAGATTAACAATTAAAACACAAACAAGAACCACAGGTACAAGTCGATCAGTTTTTTATCATATGAGAGAGAGAGAGACCCTGCATTAATAAAGATATGAGCATCACTCCTATACATTACTGACGAAAAGTATATAACTTTGGGCCACAGACTAATTTAGACCAGGCCATTTCACACAGTGAAGGACCATGACATACCAACCTGGGGGGCCTTGTGTCTGTCTGTCTATTTGATATATTCATGTGTCTAAGTGTATGTCCATTTCATTATATATTTATTCGTGTATTTATCTCTGTCTGTCTGCCTGTTTGGTCGTTTATCAAAATTATCAAACAGCAGGTGGAGTGGGGAGGGAGGGAGGGGGGGGGATGATTCGCAGTTTCGCCACCTAGTCCATTAAGTTAACCTAACATTAAACTAATGTAACCTAACATAACGCAAAGCTAACCAAACCAAACATTAACCTGCCCTATCTTTATAACACTTATCCTAATATTAACCGGATATCATAAAGTTAAGGAGCCATCCCTTGTTTCAACCTAACCAAACCTAACCTAATTAAAACCTAATCTAACCCAATTTAATCCAATTTAACCTAACGTAACCTAACCTAACTCAATCTAACTTAAACTAGCCTAACCCCCCGTTTAGAGTTAAGGTACTTAATCACCAAGCGAAATATGCGGGGACTCCTAGTCTTCAAGAGATCCCTAACACAACCTAACATCATCATCATCTACTTAATTAATAAAACCTAACTTAACCTAAACTAACCTAACCCTCGGAAGGAGTTAGAAAGGACTGCGTGCTATCTCCAGGACTGCATAATCACCGATCAAAAATATATAATGCGAAAAGTTATAAGAAACGATGAAGGACTAAAAGTTAATGGTAACGTAGTATCAAATATTCGATATGCAGATGATACTGGTCTGAACTCGGGATAGTGAAGAGACGGTATTAAACTATGATGAACAAGACTAGTGGCCAAGACGGTGAATAATGTGGCCTATGGTTAATGCTGTATATAAAGACGGGAATAATGGTTATTTCTAATGTCAAACCAAATCCTAAAAGATGATGACAGGGAACTTAACCCAGCTGTTATAACCTTTAACGATGGTTTAAGCTATAAATCTTTAAGGACGTTGGTTTAAACAATAACATTCGAAGGACGATAATTAAAGCTAAAAATCCTCAAGAGGTTAGTTATTGCATCATCCTGAATGGTGGAAACTATTGTGTATTTTGTAAGTAAACATTATGTGTGATGGTCGACCTACGTGCCCCGCCAGCAGGGAAGACAGCAGTAATGTACGACACAGTGGTAGGTAAGAAACATTGTCTTGGGTCGTAAGGTAAGGGCGGCGACACCTGCCACAAGTCACACGCCCATCCGAGGACAGGATGAAATGTGTGTGTGTCCGGAGAATGGTGGGCGGGGCGCACAGACACGTGTAAGGAGCTTGTAAATGGATCTTTGGCTACGTGTGTGGTGGCCGCCGTGGACACGGGGAAGGGGAGGGAGTGTGGAGACCAGCCGACCTTCACTAATTATGTGAAGAATATATGTGAGAATCTATCGACGAAGTAATAGTCTGTCGGTGGAGTAAGTAAGTAAATGTGTGTGTGATCGGCTGGTGTCGTCGGTGCACCCAAGGCACAGTCAGGGGTCTACCATAAAACACACTGCCAGTACTGGTAATGAGCAGCGTCTGGCCTTCTCCTCACAGTCATAAAACTCCTTCGCCAGACGTACGGTCGCCTTTGACAAACAAAAATGCAATCATTCATTAAAACGTAATTGGCTATAAACTTTTGAGTGTAAAATACCCATTAATTGTGAACTTAACAAATTGGTAAATCAGGTGTGTTTATGTAAGCTTGGGTCAGTGGTGTTAAATTTACTGCTGACTAATTATATTATTTTTAAACCAGTATTTATATGTTATTATTACAGTTAAAGTTAAGTCGTTATCATATTTAAAGGTCATCATCATTATCACCATTCATCATCATCATCATGTAAAGGTATTAATAAAAATGAAAAAATACGTAACGTATACCAGAACTAAAACGTTTGCCGGATATATGAACTAAACCGTCTGCCGGATATATGAACTAAAATATTTGCCGGATATATGAACTAAAACATTTGCCGGATATATGAACTAAAATATTTGCCGGATATATGAACTAAAATATTTGCCGGATATATGAACTAAAATATTTGCCGGATATATGAACTAAAACATTGGTCGGATATATGAACTAAAACATTTGCCGGATATATGAACTAAACCGTTTGCCGGATATATGAACTAAAACATGTGCCGGATATATGAACGAAAACATTGGCCGGATATATGAACTAAAACATTTGCCGGATATATGAACTAAAACATTTGCCGGATATATGAACTAAAACATTTGCTGGATATATGAACTAAAACATTTGCCGGATATATGAACTAAAACATTTGCCGGATATATGAACTAAAACATTTGCCGGATATATGAACTAAAACATTTACCGAATATATGAACTGAAACATTTGCCGGATATATGAACTAAAACATTTGCCGGATATATGAACTAAAACATTTGCCGGATATATGAACTAAAACATTTGCCGGATATATGAACTAAAACATTTGCCGGATATATGAACTAAAACATTTGCCGGATATATGAACTAAAACATTTGCCGGATATATGAACTAAAACATTTGCCGGATATATGA
>NW_024752477.1:0-10570 GCF_018991925.1 Homarus americanus
GCAGACTGTGAGGAGATCTTCCTGGTATGCTCATCCCGAGGCAGTTCTGCAGACAATGCTCTGCAGTAAGGATGAGGAGGAGAGAAGAGTGGCAGTCAAAAAGATCTTGGATATGAGACTTATGAGAGGATCTGGGCATGACGAATCAGTTGGTGACGATTCCTTCAGGGCCAGGAAGACTCCTAAAGTCAATCTAGGTGCCAAGACCCTCACTGATCTCATAGATCTGGATAACATCCAGGCTGGCAGTGAGCCCCCTCTTACCTGCAGCCTCACCAATGTTCAAGTCAGAGCTTTCCTGGACAACCCCATGCATGTCCCTGCCTGGCCCTCGCACACCCAGAGTATAGAGCGTTGTGTACAGCAAGTGAGTGAGGCCAGCAGTCACGTGTACAGCCAGGAGAGGAGGGAAGGCTACATCCGAGCTCAGGTGGTCAGCAGGGAGGTGATGAGTAAAAATAGAAGCAAGAAAGACTTGTTCTCTATGGTGTGCAGCAACACCGGGTCGTAGTAGTAAAACCGGTTTTTGTATTTGATGATTTTGTTTTCTAAAGGAATATTAAATTTAATAAATGTGTCAAGTTCATTCGTTTCACTATTCTGGATCATTTTCATCCTAATAAATTAACCTGATACATTTACTTTACTTTAAATAAGCTATTTAGTGGTGTTGGTAAAAGGGTGGGAATACTGAATTTTCATAAGATTTCAAGTTAAAATTTACATAGCAAAAAATGAAAACTTTTCAAATCTGAAGATATCACATGATTCTGCACATAGAACTACATCATTAATACCATGGGCCGATTTTTCAAACTCAAAAAAAAAAATTCGCCTTCGTATGACACACCCTATTACCCACACATGCGTAATCCTCACCCATCCCAACCCATCCCAACCCAGCCCAACCCAACCCTATCCTACCCTCAGCTTCACCACAGTGCACAAAGTCATTCTTGGTATCAGAGTGACGCATAAACACCCTGTATTGCCTAAGACACATTTGAATCGGATGGTTCGTTGACGGTTTTATTTCTTCGGTATAAACCAGTGAAGCAATTAGTTCGTGGGAACAGTGAGTCAAAATACTTCACATCAGCTTCGTTTATGACCTCCAGCTGATAATTACTTCTGTTGTCTATATCAATCACATTTTATAATGAAAACAAAAATATGGTTAGTTACTTAAAAATGAAAAAAATCATACTTAGACACTTAAGAGTGAGGAAAAAAGATACTTAAGATACTTAAAAATGAAAACACTCTTTGATACTTAAATTAGGACAAAATAAACGGACATAAAGATTTAACTATGAGCGGTGGATATTACGACATGTACCGGCTATCAATACAGAAGCGCTATTTAGCCGTGAAGTTCTCTCAGAAACCCAACAAGACAATATGTGGTCACATAAAAATTTCAGGTTAATTTTTAACACCATCCGTCATTTTAAACCTTGGCACCTGTAGATTAAGAAAATAAATGGTGGTATTTTTTCTGATGGGATAAAGGTCGTATTTGTCCAGAGAAGTAAGAGAGGAAAAAATCACTTGAGAGGCATGACGCACAGAGTGTCTAAGGTGATAAAAGATCATATACTACCATTTGGGTTTTCAAATTAAGTTCATTACATAAAATATCAAACTCATAAACATTACAAAAGAACAGAACACCGTGAGCTCTCTACAGCTATTGTCAGCCATCAATATGCTGATGTACAGAAGCTACACAATGTAATTCATGACTGTAATCCCAGGAAAATGATGCTCTTATAAACTTGGTAACTGGAGCTGTAATGCCAGAAAATGCCAAATATGACAATCTATGTGCATATGAAGTTGGAAGACAAAATTATGAAAATTTTGTCAAGGAACTAACCTAACCTAACCCAACCTAACTTAACCTAACCTGATCTGATCTATCCAACTTAAACATCTTAGAATATATAATAAAGCCGCTAATGTTAATGTAGGCTAAATATGGTTGATTCATATTTTGTATTGACAGAAATTCCCGGCAAAATAACGTATCTATATTGAGAACCACCGCCATGTTGGTTGCACGTTAACAAGGCACGGATACACTACAGAATAACCCGCGTTCGTTTAACCTCAATTACTACAGTTTACTTTATAATCTTACATCACAATCTTCACTATATCTCACTTCACAATCTTCACTACATCTCACTTCACAATCTTTACCACATCTTACTTCACAATCTTCACTACATCTCACTTCACAATCTAAACTACATCTCACTTCACAATCTTCACTACATCTCACTTCACAATCTTCACCACATCTCACTTCACAATCTTCACTACATCTCACTTTACAATCTTCATTACATCTCACTTCACAATCTTCACCACATCTCACTTCTCAATCTTTCATCACATCTCACTTCACACTTTTCACTACATCTCACTTCACAATCTTCACTACATCTCACTTCACACCTTCACTACATCTCACTTCACAATCTTCACTACATCTCCACTTCACAATCTTCACTACATCTCACTTCACACCTCACTACATCTCACTTCACAATCTTCACTACATCTCACTTCACAATCTTCACTACATCTCACTTCACAATCTTCACCACATCTCACTTCACAATCTTCACTACATCTCACTACACAATCTTCACTACATCTCACTTCACAATCCTCACTACATCTCACTTCACAATCTTCACTACATCTCACTTCACAATCTTCACCACATCTCACTTCTCAATCTTCACTATATCTCACTTCACAATCTTCACTACATCTCACTTCACAATCTTCACTACATCTCACTACAAAATCTTCACTACATATCACTTCACAATCTTCACTACATCTCACTTCACATTCTTCACCACATCTCACTTCACAATTTTCACTACATCTCTCTTCACTACATCTCACTTCACAATCTTCACTACATCTCACTTCACAATCTTCACTACATCTCACTTCACAATCTTCACTATATCTCACTTCACAATCTTCACTACATCTCACTTCATAATCTTCACTACATCTTATTTCACAATCTTCACTACATCTCACTTCACAATCCTCACTATATCTCACTTCACCATCGTCACTACATCTCACTTCATAATCTTCACTACATCTTATTTCACAATCTTCACTACATCTCACTTCACAATCTTCACTACATCTCACTTCACAATCTTCACTATATCTCACTTCACAATCTTCACTACATCTCACTTCATAATCTTCACTACATCTTACTTCACAATCTTCATTACATCTCACTTCACAATCTTCACTACATCTCACTTCACAATCTTCACTAACACCATCCTTCATGACTACATATAACAACATCCATCATCACTACATATAACACCATCCTTCATCATCACTATATATAACACTATCCATCATCACTACATATAACACTATCCATCATCACTACATATAACACGATCCATCATCACTACATATAACACCATCCACCATCACTACATATAACACCATCCACCATCACTACATATAGAACCATCCATCACGACATATAACACCATCCAACATCACTACATATAACACCACCCATCATCACTACATATAACATCATCCATCATCACTACATATAACTCCATCCATCATCACTACATATGACACCATCCAGCATCACTACATATAACATCATCCATCATCACTACATATAACTCCATACATCATCACTACATATGACACCATCCAGCATCACTACATATAACACCACCCATCATCACTACATATAACATCATGCATCATCACTACATATAACACCATCCATCATCACTACATATAAAACCAACCTATCATCACTACATATAATATCATCTATCATCACTACATATAACACCATCCAACATCATTACATATAACACCACCCATCATCACTACATATAACATCATCCATCATTACTACATATAACTCTATCCATCATCACTACATATAACACCATCCAGCATCACTACATATAACACCAACCATCATCACTACATATAACATCATGCATCATCACTACATATAACACCATCCATCATCACTACATATAAAACCATCCATCATCACTACATATAGAACCATCCTATCATCACTACATATAATGTCATTCATCATCACTACATATAACACCATCCATCATCACTACATATATTACCCTCCTATCAACACTACATATAACACCATCCATCATCACTACATATAACGCCATCCTTCATCACTACATATAACACCATCCATCATCACTACATATTATAACACCATCCATCATCTCTACAACACCATCCCTCATCACTATAGTGATAAACAGCGCTTCATTTTGTTGTCAATTTCATTAAATTCCAACCTTATTAAACCGTAATTCTTTCTGTATGGTCAAATTTTGATTTGACCTCAGTGAGAGAGCTGTTAGTGTCAGTACATCACAATGGTGTTCCGACGCACTGTATCGAAGGTGTCTGAGGTGGAGGTGAAGGCTTGCAAGGATTTCGTTGTAGACTTCGACACCAGCTTTGTGGTGGTTGCAACAAACATCTACCCTGGTGTGGCCCCTAAGCAGATTCGACCATTGTTTGAGGAATGTGGACAGATCGACCTATTTGTGATGCCCGCAAAAGACAACAAAAATGAACACTATGGCTTCGCATACATCCGATACTTTGACGAAGCCTCCTGTGATAAGGCTGTTGGACGATTGGATGGTGACAGCATTGGCCGCAGCCGAAAATCATCAAACAAGCTGGAAGTTAACTACTACAGTGCCCATGGTACCTTGAACAACCTTGACCGCCAAGCTGCTGAGTTCATAGTTCTATCCAATGTTGCCGACCAACGTTACCTTCAATTATGACAATTTGGGCGACATCAGGGAGCGCGAAACTTCCACAGCTACTTACACTCTGTCTGTACCTCCCAACCAATGAATCTAACTCAACTGCTGCCATCTAATAAGAAAATGTCACCAATAGTTGTACCTCTGGGAACCTGGAGGGAGGCACCAACCCCTGATGAAGGCTCAGTAATATCTACCATGTTATGTAAACACTTATAACACATATAACATCATCCATCATCACTACATATAACACCATCCATCATCACTACATATAACACCATCCATCATCACTACATATAACACCATCCATCATCACTACAAATAACACCATCCATCATCACTACAAATAACATCATCCATCATCACTACATATAACACCATCCATCATCACTACAAATAACACCATCCATCATCACTACATATAACACCATCCATCATCACTACATATAACACCATCCATCATCACTACAAATAACATCATCCATCATCACTACATATAACACCATCCATCATCACTACAAATAACACCATCCATCATCACTACATATAACACCATCCATCATCACTACAGATCGGTAGAGTAGTTTTCGAGATTCTCGTGCGGACACACAAAGAAACACACACACACACACACAAACAGACACGCTTTTTTGTTTTAAATAAATAGAAGATAGATCATCACTACATATAACACCACCCATCATCACTACATATAACACCACCCATCATCACTACATATAACACCACCCATTATCACTACATATAACATCATCCATCATCACTACATATAACAATTTCACCCATCATCACTACATATGACATCATCCATCATCACTACATATAACACCACCCATCATCACTACATATAACATCATCCATCATCACTACATATAACATCATCCATCATCATTACATATAACATCATCCATCATCAGTACATATAACACCATCCATCATCACTACATATAACACCATCCATCATTACTACATATAACATCATCCACCATCACTACATATAACACCATCCATCATCACTACATATAACACCATCCATCATCACTACATATAACACCATCCACCATCACTACATATAACACCATCCATCATCACTACATATAACACCATCCATCATCACTACATATAACACCATCCACCATCACTAAGAGCAGCAACACCATCCATCATCACATATAACACCATCTATCATCACTATATATGTTCATCCACCATCACTAGAGAGTAACACCATCCACCATCACTAGCATATAACACCACCCATCATCACTACTATATAACATCATCCATCATCACTACATATAACATCATCCATCATCATTACATATAACATCATCCATCATCAGTACATATAACACAATCCATCATCACTACATATAACACCATCCATCATCACTACATATAACATCATCCACCATCACTACATATAACACCATCCATCATCACTACATATAACACCATCCACCATCACTACATATAACACCACCCATCATCACTACATATAACACCACCCACCATCACTACATATAACACCATCCATCATCACTACATATAACACCATCCATCATCACTACATATAACATCATCCATCATCATTACATATAACACCATCCATCATCACTACATATAACATGATCCACCATCACTACATATAACACCATCCATCATCACTACATATAACACCATCCACCATCACTACATATAACACCATCCATCATCACTACATATAACACCATCCACCATCACTACATATAACACCATCCATCATCACTACATATAACACCATCCATCATCACTACATATAACATCATCCACCATCACTACATATAACACCATCCATAATCACTACATATAACACCATCCACCATCACTACATATAACACCACCCATCATCACTACATATAACATCATCCACCATCACTACATATAACACCACCCATCATCACTACATATAACACCATCCATCATCACTACATATAACACCATCCATCATCACTACATATAACATCATCCATCATCACTACATATAACATCATCCATCATCACTACATATAACACCATCCACCATCACTACATATAACACCATCCACCATCACTACATATATCAATTCATCCATCATCACTACATATAATACCACCCATCATCATTGATATAACACCATCCATCATCACCAAGATATAACATCATCCATCATCACTACATATAACACCATCCATCATCACTACATATAACATCATCCATCACTATATATCACCATCCACCATCAATATATAACACCATCCACCATCACTAAGATAGTAACATCATCCATCATCACTGGTTATAACACCACCCATCATCACTACACACCATCCACCATCACTACATATACTGACTATCCACCATCACTACATATAACACCATCCATCATCACTATTATAACACCATCCATCATCACTACATATAACATCATCCATCATCACTAAGATATAACACCATCCATCAATACTACATATAACACCATCCATCATCACTACATATAACACCATCCATCATCACTACATATAACACCATCCATCATCACTACATATAACACCATCCATCATCACTACATATAACACCATTCATCATCACTATATAACACCATTCATCATCACTACATATAACACCATCCACCATCACTACATATAACACCATCCATCATCACAACATATAACACCATCCATCATCACTACATATAACACCATCCATCATCACTACATATAACACCATCCATCATCACTACATATAACACCATCCATCATCACTACATATAACACCATCCATCATCACTACAGATCGGTATAGTAGTTTCCGAGATTCTCGTGCGGACACACAAACACACAAACAAACATACATACTTCTTTGTTTTATATATACAGATACAAGAAACAAAAATCTTTAATTATTTATTAATTGTAAGTTTTAAGGTTTTCCTGGAACCATTGGCAGGAAATAAGGACACTTGAACCTTGAAAACTTACTGTCGTCATAATTATTTATAATAAACCTGTCGATGTTTATTTCCGGGTTAAAGTAAAAGGAAGGTTTTGTCTGGACTACTATCATGTAGACAGTTGCTGGTTGACGATACTGAAGGCCCATACAGGTGTGTGGTGCTTGTGCTTGGTGATGCTTCGTTTATGAGAGATAATCCCAGGAGTGAACTTTGTTCTGAAAGGACAAACAAAAAAAGTCATTAGTTATCGTTGTCTCGGAAGTGTTTATATGTCGGTTACTCTTGTGTTGTCGATGTGTCCACCCCACAGAGTTATTGCCTGAAGTGACACATTAGACTTCAATTAAAGATCCCCTCCATATGGAAGCTGTTCACACCTCTTGGCAGTATTTGACAGTAACCCACCACTGACATGCAAGTACTGTAGCCTCGAGACACACCACTGACCTGCACCTACAGTAACTCACCACTGACCTGCACCTACAGTAGCCTCCAGACCTAACACTGACCTGCATCTACAGTAACCCACCACTGACCTGCACCTACTTTTACCCACCACTGACCTGTACCTACAGTAAAACACCACTGACCTGCACCTACAGTAGCCTCGAGATCCACCACTGACCTGCACCTACAGTAGCCTCCAGACCTACCTCTGACCTGCACCTACAGTGGATGATATTAAAGTTTGTAAAAGATGAGTGTTATCAGTAAGTTACACTCTGGATTGGATTACTTACTCCAGTGAATAATTAATGCTGAAGGTAAGAATGTAATTTAGTAATTTCTTAGGCAGTGGATGAAGATTTAAATACTGAGGGAATAATAACGCAGAATTAGCTTGTTCGTCATTAGTTAACGCACCTGTAGTTACCTGAAATTACCAAAAGAAAGTTATTGTGTGGTCTATTTTGAGGTACACGATATAAACAGTGTGAACAGTCGACCCAAAATAACTAATGTTTATGCAACATTAATTAAGGATCTACAATGTAACCTGGAATATAAAATGAACTTTGTAAATATATCCTAACACTTGACACCTGTTTGTTCACGATATTGTTCACTTCATAAAACATTAAAACAAAATATTCATAATAGGTGACATTATTGCTGTCATTTTACCTTGTGTTCCCTTGAAGTGTCTTCCATCATACGTGTCACACCAGAAGGTTTGAGCCCCAGTGAGTGTTTAATAATGACTGCAGGACTAAGACTATAAATCCTTCCTCACTACACAAAGGATTCATGACTGCCTGAGTGAATTCCTCTCACTTCTAAACGATTCTGGTTTTGTCAACGAACTCGTCTCTCTCATTCTCAAGTGCCTCGGAGGTCTTTGACTTTTGGATGAGTGTGACTTGATCTTTCTTTCTCTCCCTCTTACAAGGAAGTCAACTGAGCATCTGGGAGAGTCGTGTTGGTCTGACTTGAATGATTAAAAACAACTTTCCTTTTGATATTTTTGCTTATGAAAGTTTTGATAATTTCCACAATATGGTATTTTGTATTTGTCTCTTAATAGTATTAGTAGAAGTAGTACATGGAGCAGCAAGACTAGAAGTTGTACCTGTAGTCGTAATGATAGTAGTAACAATGGCTAAAGGGAACTATCTACCCTGATAATGACTTGATAGTTTAAAATCCACCTCTTTGTCATTTCTTCCCTTCATATTTTAAATGACGAATAATCCCTAAACTAACCTAACCTAACCGGAAGTGACTTAACCTAAACTAACCTAACCTAACCTAACCTAACCTAACCTAACCTAACCTAACCTAACCTAACCGGAAGTGACTTAACCTAAACTAACCTAACCTTTCGTTTCTCCAATCACCGGTATGTCACCTGAGGATAATGACCTCACCTGGATTACACCTGACTCTTGAAGCTCTGATAGATTAAGTGTTACCTGACTAAGAGACAGACACGATACTGTGTTGACTGACTGTACATGTAGGATGGTGGATGTACAGTGGAGGATGAAGAATGTACAGTGGAGGATGAAGAATGTACAGTGGTGGATGAAGGATGTACAGTGGTGGATGAAGGATGTACAGTGGTGGATGAAAAGTGTACACTACAGCACTAGCACTACAGGATGCTGATGTTGTTAAACTGTACAACGGAAGCATCGCCCTCAAAAATTATTAGGTCATAAAATAGAGTTAAAACTAAAGTGAGAGAGAGAGAGAGAGAGAGAGAGAGAGAGAGAGAGAGAGAGAGAGAGAGAGAGACTTACCTGTAACACCATACCTTAATTAAGAAATAAGACGGTGAAGGTAAGATGATATATATGAAGAGAAGAGACAGTTCGGGTGTGATTCATTACCTGACGGATACCTGTGGGGTTCATTAAGGCTTCCCCAGGTGTAGAAGATATCATTAGGTGGCACTGATGACCTATCCTATGCCACCCATCTCACACCACACCACACCCACTCCTTACCACCCATGCCATACCACACCACCTACCACACCACACCACACCACACCACACCACACCGGCTTCTCTACCATGCCCAAACGACCCAATTGAGTTCTTGCCTCAAACTAAATGAACGTGTGTATGTTAAGAGTGGTGGTGGATGGTTCCGGGTGGTGGTGGATGGTCCTGGGTGGTGGTGGATGGTCCTGGGTGGTGGTGGATGGTCCTGGGTGGTGGTGGATGGTCCTGGGTATTAGTGGATGGTCCTGGGTGGTGGTGGATGGTCCTG
>NW_024752478.1:0-33449 GCF_018991925.1 Homarus americanus
GAATGTTAATAAAAATGTACGGAAGGCTAAGAGGGACTACATAATCAGGATAGAAGAGAATCCAAGGCGAATCCCAAGGGATTTTTCCAGGTATATAGGACAAAGGTCAAGGACAAAGTGGGGTTTTTAAAGTCAGAGAGATGGGAAGTGATCGATGATAGTGAGAAAATAAGTAAAACATTACACAGCTACTTGTTGCCAGTTTTCACAGAAGAAATTAACAAGAAAACGCCAGAGAAACTAAAGGATATCACTATCAGAAAAGAGGATGCTTTAAGAAGATAAATAAATAAAAGAAGACAAAATTCCCAGGGCCGGATGAAATTTTTCCTCGAGTTTTGAAAGAGTGTAAGGAACAGATTAGCGGACCCCTAATAAATTTATTTACAAAATCATTAGACACGGGAGTTACAGTATGCCAGGCAAATGTAGTACCCACATTTAAAAAGGGAGACAGAGCATCAGCGTCAAATTACCGGCCGATTAGTTTGACAGCAGTAGTAGGGAATTTTCTTGAATCTATTATAGCGAATAGCAACCGATCGCATTTAGAGGAAAAAAAATCATCTACAACTCTCAACATGGATTTACAAAGGGAAAATCTTGTCTAACAAATCTGCTGTTTTTTTTTTTTTTAGGAAAGTTTATGAGGTAAAAGATATTGACGAAAATTACGATGTTATCTACTTAGACTTTAGCAAAGCATTTGACAGAGTACAGCATCACAGGCTTCTGAGAAAAGTTAAGGCTCATGGTATCGTGGGGAAAGTTTTAAATTGGATAAAATCATAGATCACTGATAGAAAAGGGGTCAGTATTGGGCCCACTATTGTTCATAATCTACATAAACGATCTAGATACTGGGATCAGCAGCGACATAAGCAAGCTTGCGGATGCCACCAAAATAGGGCGGCAGATTAATTCTGAGCAGGATGCAAATGCACTACAGGAGGATTTAAATAAACTGCAAGAGTGGTCAGAAAAATGGCAAATTATATTCAGCACCAGCAAGAGCAGTGTACTTAATATTGGAAGAACAAGTACTGTCAATGTATACAGCCTTAACAACATCAAACTAGGGAAGTCGACTTGTGAAAGAGACCTAGGAGAACTCACAAGTCTGGACCTTCGGCCTAGAAAACAGTGCATTAATGTTCGAAGTAAGGCAAACAGAGTATTAGGTTTTATATCCAGAAGTGTAAGTAATAAGAGTATGGAGGACATATTGCACATATATCTTACGCTGGTCAGGCCGCACCTCGATTATGCTGTTCAGTTTTGGTGCCCTTATTATAGAATGGATATCAATTCACTGGAGTCGGTGCAGCGAAGAATGACGAAAATGATTCCGGGTCTTAGAAACCTTCCCAATCAAGATAGATTTAAGATATTAAACTTGCATTTCCTAGAAGGACGAAGAATGCGGGGAGATAATTATGATAGAAGTATTTAAGTGGGTGAAAGGAATCAATAAAGGAGATATAGGTAAAGTTCTTATAATATCCGAGCTGGATAGTACTCATAGCAACTGATTAAGTTGAATAAGTTTAAGTTTGGGAGGGAGATAGGGAGAAACTGGTTCACAAATAGTGATAGATGAGTGGAACAAGCTTAGCAACTTTGTAGTATGTGCTGGGACGCTGAAAAGTTTAAAAAGGAGGCTAGATAGATTCATGGACGATAGAGAGTGGTTGTCACTCTCGACAGGAACTGTCATGGACAGGCCAACCGGCCTATTGCAGACTCCTTATTTTCTTATGTTCTTATGTTCTTATGATGTACACTTTTTGTACCAATGTAGTAAGGAGGATGTAATGGCCCCTGTCTCATCAACAGAAAGTATTATATAAATGGGTTCTTACATCTGATTTATATTCACATTTCACCACCTATAACTTTCCACTACCTATGAGTAAGACATGAGTTGAACACGTGAACGGTAGCTTTCCCAAGAGGGAGAAGCCCATATGTCAGTATCTATGTAAGCGCGCACCAGGGGCGACGCTCTTAGTCAGTCACTCACATCAACTAATATCGAAGGGACGTTGATCCACGTTTATATTACATAAACGCCGTCCTTTCTCATTCACTCATAAATAGTGGAACTTACGGTTGATATATACTCAGGAATTATAAACATAATACTTTTATAATAAAACAAGAAACTTCAATTGGGTTTCGTTACCAAAAGCCCAATTATATTATATGTGTACAAACCTGGTTAACTGGGGAATTAACCAGCTTAACATATAAGGTGGCAGCAACGGTGGTCAACGGAAATCTCCTTCCGGTATCCATACCAAGACATTGCCGTGTTACATAAGCCGAGTGTTAAAATTGTTTCCCGTATCGAGACGATAATTAGTGAGTGCTCCTCATCTCTGACACCCACAAGAGGTGAAAATTCCTGTTAGTAACCAGTAAGGAAGCCCCAAGTCAGCATAGTGTTTACAGTGTTGCAGATGGTTTCATAAACTTTACTAACAAGTGACATTTCATAAGTAGCTGAACAGTTGTGTGTTACACGGGCGTGGATTGCAGTATATCCGGTGTCATCAGACAGTTCTCCATATATACGAGACTGCAGAGGTTTGGCACACGGCAGAAGCGACAGCGACTCAGCAGAAGCAAGAAGACTCATATCCCTCATCTCAGCAAACATCTGTCATACAGTGGAGGTATTCCCCTATCGTGATGTGGACTTGCCCGACGTCAAGTGATTGCAGCATGTCATCCTACGTCATACTCGTTGCCAGGGACACCAGCTAGCGGCGCGCGCAGTGAAGGACGATTGACAAGGAAACACCTGCTCTCCCACTACAGATACCAGCTGGACGGATCGCATTTCCTATACAGACGCAGTAACCCCTATAATAGGTATTTTAAAAATATACATAGTTCATGCACACATTAACACGTTCGAGACATGACTTCACAACGATAGGCTCATCGGTAGGAGTGTCATTGATATAAGTGTCTTACGTATATTCATGTGTACTGACGTTATATAATTTACAATGGTTATTTCGTGTCTATTCACTTATTGATAGTTTAATTATTTTAAATAAAATTTTTGTCATTTCTTGTAAATGAGAGGCAAGTATTTTGCTTTTACCGTTAATTATTATCTGGCTCAAATGGAACTTCTTGGATAATTTTCGAAGTTACCAATGTCTCAATATGATGCCTTGTTCACCTAACACAACTATTTGCTGATAACTTCCTCGTAGAGGATCCAAGTTACGTATCTACTGCAAAGGTTGATTTTGAACTTGAGTCAGAAACACAGTTAGACGATTCGGTAGGAAGTAGTGAGCAATTTATTGAGGAATCATATTACGACTTAACCGTCGTATTTTACGGTCTCGAAATCAATATAGTGCCTCGCCTAGGATTCCACAGGTAATTTCTAACCCAATTCCAGGTGACAGTGTGTCAGTTGCTTCATCAGTAACAACCCCATTAACTCAGCCTTCGGTTAGTAGTAAAAGTACTAACTTACAAATTTCTAACGCTACAATGACTTCCCCTAACACTCACCCCAATGCTGCTACAACGTCAACTAAATCTGATAATGTAGTTCATATAATGCCGTGTGGTGACTACGTTCGTAATTTTACGGGCCAAGATGATTATCGGGTAGCGCACCGGTAAAATTACAAGTGATGAAGAGAAAAAAGCATTTGTGCGTTCCCATATTACGCAGGGATCATATGCCGGTAATCATATAAATGTGTATGGTTTAACACACCCTAGCTATGAGAAATTCGAGCGCACGCTTATTGGAATATTTGGGGGCAGGTCCCAGTTGGGCCAGAACGTCCGTTTGACAGTCGCTATTGACTTGTTACAACTCCCGAGGAGTCATCAGGGATCAGCGTACGTCTTAGTGTGTGTGGATCATTTTTCTAGATTCGTGGTCTTGGTCCCACTAAAACATAAAACGGCCGATTCTGTGGCCTATGCATTAGTGATGAATCTGATATGTCCATATACTACGCCTAAAGTTCTGCTCTCTGACAATGGGACAGAGTTCAGGAATCAGCTAGTAGCGCAAATATGTGCGCAATATGGAATTAAGCAAAGTTTTGTGACAGCTTATCATCCACAGGCTAATGGCCTTGTTGAGAGAACCAATCGCAAGATCCTGGAGATACTGCGCCCGATTGTGAGTGATTTGCAATACACATGGGAAGATTGGTTACCGCAGGTTGCAGTGTCTATCAATGGGTCGATTAATTGCTCTACGGGCAAGTCACCCTACTACATTGTCTATGGTACAGATAAACGTCTACCTTACGACATACTTACAGATGCGCCGAACCCTGTTTATAATATGGTTGATTTCGCGGCAAAACAAATTCGTGTCTTTACGGATATTCATACCCAAGTACGATCACATTTAGCGGCGTCACGCGCCGAAATGATGATCAAGCAACATAAACATGCTAAACCTGTCGTGGTAAACGTAGGGGACGCTAATATGGTAAGAGAACCTGAAAGGAACTCCAAGCTTTCGGCTAAATTTTCGGGTCCATTATAGGATCGTCTTAAGAAGACCCATGAGAATTTATTGCCTACAGTTGATGATGACGTGATAGACACATCTTTACAGACTGTACAGAAGCAGAGTGTGCCCAATGACTATTGTATGAAACTTCGTTCTGCAAGTAGATATTAAACCGTGTGTAATCTCTTACAGAATTGCTTGGAACATCACTGTGTTGCTTCTACTGTGTTGTGGCACCGTTGTGTTGACAGACATGTCCACATCCGTCCTCAAGCCTAGTGCGCTAGTTGCACCTCTTGGACGCGTTCTCATAATTGAGGACGTGGTGAACATCAAGTATGAGTTACATGGACTGCTCCAGCTTCCGCGTCAGATGGAAAACGTCGACGCCCAACTACAATCAGCATTGGACATCCTTCATGGTCTCAGTGCAGCTACTAATATATCGACAATAGTTTCACAAACTATTGACCTTCTACACTTTCGTCTCCAGAACCTTCGCAAGCTTCTCGTCGATGCTGGACAGAGATTACCAGCGTCTGAAGTGGATCTTGCTAAAGAAGTGCATTCTCAGACACGACGAAAAAGGGGTTTATTTAATTTGGTGGGTCTTATCCAAAGCACTTTGTTTGGCACGGCAACGGCCGATGATGTTAGCTAAATTGGGGGACCGAATGAACATTGTCGTTCAAGCTGCATCTCAGCAGAATCGTGTTATTTCTCAAACCTTTCATGCGATTACTGCTTTAGAATCAAAGATTAATGCGATAATATCGGAGTCTAACAAAGTATCGAGGATTGTTAGTAGGTTACAGAAGTCAATCCCGACGTTAGAGTGGCTCCTTTGTTTCACGGAATATTTGCATGCTACGGAAATTTCAGTTCAGAAGATTGTAACCTGTAAAAATGAACTAATTGACAGCATAGTAGATGCAGGGAGAGGACGTGTGGACGCAAAGTTTGTGCCTGTGCAGACGCCTCTTGACGCTTTACAGATAGCCAAGTTACAGTATAACTTAACTCCTATTTTTAATGACAATGAGGTAGAATATTATTACCCGCTGTTGGAGTCGACTCTCACGCACAATGCTATTCTCATCCACATTCCTATGCGAGGGCAACATCAGTTTAATGCATGGCATTTAGACCCCTTCCCCTGGTTTGTTAACGACACACTGTATACTCTGCATAGGCCTAAAGAACTTTTCCTAATAGATGAAGATTATTCTTTTTTAGCATTAGAGGATCCTAAGGTACTATCACGGTGTAAGTCGTCATATCTACACCTACACGTATGTCCAGCCTACATGTTCTCGTTTATTCCTGCTGCAGAGGGAATATGTGAATTGGCAGTCATACAAACCAATGTACACACAGCACTTGCGCAATGCAGCTATAGGCCAGTTAACGTCAAAACTGTGTTTCACGCTCATCTTCACAATGTGCAGTACTTGTTCTTTCCAAATACTACTACTACTGTTATTTTAAAATGCCATGATGGTGTTAAGCAGCTAGTTGTGAATGGGCATTACAAGGCTCCGGATTATTGTGAAATCACTTGTGGTTCATTACGGACCTTGCCTACTCATCAGCACTTTGCCTTAAATATAAAACTCAAGTCTGCCTCAATTCCATTTCCTGTCATGAATTTCGCTGTAAAGGATATTCAAATTGTTTCAGAGAAATTAAAAGTCATTGCATTCTTCAAAGAGACACAATTTGCTGATTTGAGTAATAATTTTCCATTTTATTTATCACGGGAATTTGCTATACCAAGTCTCACAATTCCCACAATTATGTTAATTTTGGCAACCATGTTTCTATTCTGTTATTATATGTCAGTGTCATCCAAGATGAACGTTGTTCATAACATTTTAACCAGTAAGACACTAAAGTATAGGTCCCCTGTAGTAGCTAATACCCCTACAATAGTAGAATCCCCAGCTTAGTGTCTACACCTCTGTTTATAACATGGTTAGGGTTGTCTAGGATGTACTGTACTCTGTGAGCTTATTTTGGTCTCACGGAGCTTGGCTGGTAGGTAACCGAGCGATGTAATGGCCCCTGTCTCATCAACAGAAAGTATTTTATAAATGGGTTCTTACAACTGATTTATATTCACATTTCACCACCTGTAACTTTCCACTACCTATGAGTAAGACATGAGTTGAACACGTGAACGGTAGCTTTCCCAAGAGGGAGAAGCCCATACGTCAGCATCTATGTAAGCGCACACCAGGGGCGACGCTCTTAGTCAGTCACTCACATCAACTAATATCGAACGGATGTTGATCCACGTTTATATTACATAAACGCCGTGCCGTCCTTTCTCATTCACTCATAAATAGTGGAACTTATGGTTGATATACACTCAGGAATTATAAACATAATACTTTTATAATAAAACAAGAAACTTCAATTGGGTATCGTTACCAAAAGCCCAATTATATTATATGTGTACCAACCTGGTTAACTGGGGAATTAACCAGCGTAACAAGGAACTATGTGAGGTAGCATCAACGTATGAAATTTCTCTGAGGTCATATATCAAAAGTGATATGCAGATAGAGTTAATTGGTGAATTGGTGTCTTTGTCAATATTGGAGGAAGTTGGAGGTGTTGGTAGTTTTAGTGGTGGTAAAAAACAGATAATTGAAAAAGTGGCAATGGAGGAGATAAAATTAGAATTTGAATTTAAGAAAATGCAATTAGAGGTAGAAAGAGAAAATTAGAGGATACAGGCAGATAAAGAGGTAAAACTTGGGAAATTAGAAGTAGAGGAGAGGACAGATACAAGGAGAGGAAATGGTGATAAAGATGTATGACATTTACCTGAGTTTGTGGAAGAAAAAGCTGAGAACTTCTTTATTCAGTTTCAAAAAGTTGCAACTATTAAAGACCGGGATGAGAGTGACTGGGTGCATAGTAAATTTAAGGGGAAGGCCAGATAATGTGTATGCGTGTCTGAGTATGACGTAGTCTGTGGATTATGAAGATATTAAAGAAGCAGTGTTGAAGACGGTGGAAATGGATCCAGTAGTATACAGGAGAAGGTTTAGGGACATTAATAGCGTGAGTGTGGGATAAGATTTGATAGATGGTGTAAGTCCGAGGAAGTAAAGACTGTGGATGACATAAGACAGCTGTTGGAACATTTTAAAAGTCTTATGCACCCTGAGATTACGTATGAAATAACTACAGAATTTGATGGATGTGGCTAGGTTGGCTTACCAGTTTGCAGTGGCACATAAAATGTATAAAGAGGAGGTGTCACATAAACAAAGTGGAGTAAGGCATAATAGAAGCCAGAATTATGACAAATTATAAGTATCAGAACTATTTAAATGTTAAGTCGCCTAGTCCAAATTAATGTAAGGGAGGTCAACCTAACCAGGTATCACTAAATGCTGTAGGGAATAGATCACAAGGACAAACATAATATAAACATCCAAGACCTCAGTTCAATTATAACTCTTATGTCACTAGACAGGAGAGACCACCAATGAAATGTTTTGCATGTGGAGAAATTGGTCATGCTAAATATCAGTGTCAGAGTGTCCCAAAGTCTGCGGGATTAACTGTTGCTTTGGGAAAGCCGCGGAATATTTGTAATGTAAGAGGTAACGGGTACGTGTGAATAAGCCAAACTCTGTGAATTTTGAGCCATTTATTTCTGAAAGAAAGGTTGGGATTAAAGGTAGTCTTGAGAAGAAAATTATAATATTGAGATATACTGGAGCGAATCAGAGGTTGATTTTGAAAAGAGTATTAGATTGGACAGAGGAGTAGTCTTACTCTGGTAAAGAAGTAAATGTAAGCGGGTTAGGGTCAGGGATGACTGTCCCATTACATAATGTGAATCTTGAGAGTGGATTTGTGAGTGGCATTGTAGGAGTTGGGGTAAGTGATGAACTTCCGTACCTGGAGTACAGATGTTATTGGGTAATGATTTGGCTGGCGACAAGGTAGTCCCAGAGCCAATTATGTGTGAAAATCCAGTTGATGAAGAGGCTACTGTAGAGGTGAACCATGTTGTAAAAAATGAAACTGTGGTGGATGACTCAAAGAAGTGTAAACCTGATAGTGATGTACAATGTAACAAAATTGTGTATCCAGCTTGTGTTGTGACCAAGGCAATGTCAAAGATAAGAAAAGAGTTTGCTGATGATTTGGGAGAAGGTAATATATTTGGTACAGAGGATGTTATATCCATAGATAATAGAGTAGAGTTGGAAAATAATAAGGAGTGTAGAGTAGAAGTAAAAATTGATGTGTCACCATATTTTGTTGTGGACAAGGAGGAAATCGTAAGGTTACAGAAGAGTGACGAGAGTTTGAGGAAATGGTTGAGTGAAGCTAAGAAAAATGGGAGCGAGAGTGATGTATCAATTGGATAATGTATACAAAGTGGTGTGGAGAAAGTGGAGGCCTGCTGATGTTCCAGCATCTGATCATTAGGAGGTTAGGAAATAGGTTGCTATTCCAAAGGAATATAGGGGACATGTTATTGCTTTATCCTATAATTCTTGTTTGTCTGGATATTTGGGGTCAGGAAGACAACTGGCAGGCTACTAACTCATTTTTATTGGCCTAATATGAAGAAAATGTATTTGAGTACTATAAAACTTGTGAGATATGTCAGAAAGTGGGCAAGCCAATTCCTGCATTTTGTAAATCTTTTCCCATAATTGTAAATGATTGTGTAGGTCCTTTGCTAAAACACGGAAGGGAAATAATTATCTGTTGGCAATAATGTGTGTATCCACTAAATTTCCAGAAGCTGTACCATTAAGTAGCATACATTCTACAAATATTGTAAGAGAGTTAGTTAGATATATCTCCTGGGGTAGGCCTGCCTGAAATTATACAGTCAGACCAGGGGAGTACAGTAATTTCACTTCAGGAATGTTTAAAAAATATTAAGGGATTACATATAACACAAATTGTGTCAAGTGCTTATCACCCACAAAGCCAAAGAGTTGTGGAGAGGTTCCACCAGACTTTAAAAAATAATATAAGAATCAATTGTGAGGAATTGTCTGTAGATTGGGGTGAAGGTGTGCCCTAAGTGTATTTTGCCATTAGAGATGCTGTACAAGAGTCTACAGGTTTTAGCCCATTTGAGTTGGACATGAAGTGAGAGGCCCATTAAGTATGCTGAAGGAGAAGTGGATTCGGAAAAGTGATTCTCATGGGTTATTGAAGCATGAATCAGATTTCAAAAACAGATTTTTTCGGGCTAGAGATATTCTGCAGAAAATTTGAAACAGTGTCAGGAAGATTTGAAAAAGTGGTATGGCAAGAAATCTAGAAGCAGAGAGTTCAAGCCTGCTGACCAAGTGTTGGTATTGTTGCCACAAATAGGAAATCCATTGAAAGCCAGATTTTGTGGTCCCTGGGTAATTGAAAAAAAGAGTGGGAGAATTGAACTATATTGTAAATACTCCAGGAAGACACAAGTCAAACCAATTGTGTCACGTAAGCATGATAAAACCATATTATGATAGAAACTCTACAGAAAAGGGTGTGAATAACAAGGTGAATTGTGTATGAGTCAGGTCTGATGATGAAAAGGTTGCAGATGAAAGTGAAGGTGTGAAGTTGGGGATATGTGAAAATAAACTGTTAAACAATTCGGATGAGTAGAATAATTTAGAAAAGAAACTTCATCATTAAGAAAATGAGAATAGAAATCAAATCATACAAATTGTACATGAGTTTAAGCCTATGTTTTCTGATGTTCCTAGGAGAACTGATGTATTACAGCATGATGTTGAGGTTTAAAATACAACACCCATTAAGAACACCCATATAGAGTTAACCCTAAGATGAGAGAGATAATGAGAAAAGAAGTACAGTGTCTGCTTTATAAAGATATGATTGAAAAAAAGTAACAGTCCTTGGAGTTCACCCTGTGTATTGGTGACTAAACCTGGTGGTATTTCATATAGATTTTGTACCGATTACAGAAAAGTAAATTATGTAACCAAAGCTGACTCATATCCTATTCCAAGAGTGGATGATTGTATTGATCAGATAGGAGATGCTAAATTTGTAACTAAGATGGAATTATTGAAAGGATATTAGGAAGTACCACTGACCGAAAGAGCAAAATAAATTTCTGCATTTGTGACTATGGATAGTTTATATCAGTACAAAGTGTTACCCTTTGGTATTAAAAACAGCGACAGTACTTTCCAAAGATTAGTTACTAAAGTATTGTATGATGTTAAAGGTTGTTCTGTTTATATAGATGATATTGTACAGTATTCAAAAACTTGGGAAGAACATTTGCTAAAGCAACTGTTGAATATCTAGGTTATGTTGTTGGTCAGGGACGTGTCAAACCAATTAATGCTGAGGTGGAAAGTATTGTGAAATTTCTTGCACCTACAATTAGGAGAGAATTATTAAGATTTCTGGGTGTGAGTTGATATTATCGTAGGTTTTATAAGAACTTTTCAACCATTGCTTTACACTTGACAACTTATTGTCAAAGAAAGTAAAATTTGTGAGGAGTTTTCATTGTGATGAAGCCTTTAAAACAATTGAATCAGATACTTGTAAGTGCACCCATACTTTCTACTCCAAACTATGATAAACCATTTAAATTTCATGTAGATGCTAGTGATTATGGAATTGGTGGAATTTTAATGCAAGAGAAAGATGATTTTGAGTATCCTATTTGTTATTTTTCAAAGAAGTTTCTTTTGTATCTGAAAACTATAGTACAATTGAGAAAAAAACATTGGCACTGATTTTAAGTTTGAACCATTTTGATGTTTATTTGAGACGGTCAGGTATATCGATCCAAGTGTTTACGGATCACAGTCCCCTTGTATTTTTGCACAAGGTGAAAATGTAAACCAACGTTTGACAAGATAGAATCAATTGGTACAAGATTATAATATGATTATTGAACATGTAAAAGGAAAGTTGAATGTCGTAGCTGATGCACTGTCCCGTATTCCAGTTAGTCATGACTCATGAGTCATCCTGGGGCTGACTCATTCCTCTTTTGGGAGGGGAATGTTACGGTCATCTCCACTTTTCCCCCAGTATTTGTTTCAGTTACCCATTGTATTTATTTTTTATTGTGTCCCATTTTCTTTAGATTAAATTCCAAGCTCATAGTAAAGCTTGTAAAAATGTTTTGATTATTGTATATTAGGATGTATGTTAATATTTATGTTTCATTATGTAAACTTTACAGAATGTATCTTTGTTTTTCTTCAGTTATGAGAGACCGTAAGAATCAGTTGTGAAGTAAAAAAGAATTAAAGAGATTATATGTTGATGAAACAAGAAAAGTGCTGGAACGTGTTGTTTTGTTTTCTCTCTCTGATTAGGTTTTGAGGTAGATAGGGTGGGACAAGCTTTTTTGTAAATTTATCAATTGTTATCTGGACACTCGTTGGTAATTTTGGTGTTAACTACGGTGCAGTATGTGTATTATGGCTGAAAGACTGATGTAATAGTGAGAGAGCATTATATTTGGTGGGGACAACGTTCTTTTAAGTTAATTAATGTGTCGCCTTTTTGTAATTATATGGATGGAGAGCACATGTTTACTTTGATGTAATTATTGTTAAACATATTTATTTTTTTATTTTTTTAGAGCTGTGTTTTGCTTAAACCAGTTTTGAAGGAACAGTGATACTAAAATAAACACCTCTCAGCTGTCAGGAGATGTTAGCCAGAAAAGTAAGGTCAGGGTCTGTGTTTAGCAGGAATCTCTCTGTTAACAGAAGCTGTTATTTTAGTCTCCTCTGATTTAATGGGTGTATGAGTGTGAGGTGTAACAATGTGAGCAGACATTTTCGGTAATGAAGCTGAATAAATCAAAGCTTAGATCTGCAATGACTGATGATCACCTTGAACAAATACTTTTCATTGCAACAATGGAGGCAACACCTGACTTCAATGGCCTGGTTAGCAATCATCAGTGTTGTCAATTATCCCACTGAGTAAGTTAAATATTTTTATCAACATATGAACCACTTCAAATATTACGTAATTTCATATTGGTCTTTTGCTTTGCTTATATTTGCTTATTTTTAACCATTAAAACTTAATTTGATTACTTTTTATTTTTCAAGAAGCACCAATAAATATTAAATTTTATTTATTTTATTTATCAAGCAGAGTGCAGCAGTGACAATGTGGAACAGGGACAGCTACAATTAGGCTTAGACGACTCCACCCAACCACCACCTCCCTAGGGAAGCCGGAAAAAGCAGGATTAGCTGTGATCAGACCTGACCTACCACCACCTCCTTAGGGAAGCCGGAAAAAGCAGGATTAGCTGTGATCAGACCTGACCTACCACCACCTCCTTAGGGAAGAGTACCTGTAAAGACAACGTCTCAAGAGACGAAAAACTTCAGCTAGCAAGAGCCCAGTCTGTTATATTACGTTGATGTACTTAAAGTGCTAATTATACTGCACCTTAGCTCTATATTATTACTCGCATTAGTATTATTAATAGTAAAAGAGATAAGCTAAGAAATTATGTATATATTTACACAAAATATCTATGTATGTTACTTAATATTTTTCTTACATCCTATGTATACAAATAAAAGGCTTTACTTTGTGCAAATATTATGCATTTGCAAGTCTATTAATAATTATAATTGCCCACCCCTAATTTAGGATGAGGTTGCACAATGGGTACTTTGGTTGACAAGGACTCGTTTGATTTTACAGTAACATGTTTATTGAAATCTGATTGCTGTATTACGTTATGGACTCTGTTAGATGTCCTGGGTAATAAATTCTATATACAGGAGAGAACACAAACACCTGTATAGTTTTGTAGGTTCGGTTTACTGGATAAGAGTATGTACACAGAGGTGGATAGCACTGCTCCCTAGCTAAGGTCCTGGTCAACTACCATAGACGACGTATGGCAAGTGATACATTAGCAGCTTCCATACGTCGCCAGGCACATTAATTAAGCGTGTGGGATATGGTAATAACATTGCTACACGCTGCTAGCTAGGCTGAATAAATATAAATGGAGCACATACATAATACATAATCCAGCATACATAATATACATACACCTCCCTCCCCCCTATACGCTCATAGCAAAGTCTTGAGCGGACCTTTTCTTCTGGATCCGTTCTGAGCGTCGAGGGACTTCATCACTGGGAAGGGTATGGGACTCAACACTGGTGGCGGGGCCAGCAGAAGGCAGTGTTACGGGGCGGAGAAAACGGCGGTTCCTCCACCACACACGACCACTGGGTAACCGCACCTGGTAGTCCCGTGACCTGCCGAGACCCATGACTACGCCTACTTTGTCCCAACGTAGGGAGGTCGGGTCCTGAACACGGACTTGGGTGCCGACACTCAACCTGGGGAGGGAACGGGCGTGGTCGTTGTAGCGGGCGACGACGTCCTGAACACGTTCGGCGGCTCGGCGATCACAATCCTCTGTCTTGGCCTGCCACTCCTTGGAGAAGGATTGAGGGTGAGCAGGGACACAAGAACGAAGGGGGCGTCCATACAAAACCTGGGCAGGGGAGCGTCCGGTGTAGTTGGGTGTGTTGCGGAGTTCAAGAAGACCCCGGTCGAAGGCCTCGCAGTCAATATTCCCAGAAGGGGCCACCTTAAGGATGAGGTGCTTCAAGGATTTGACAGCAGCCTCAGCGTGGCCGTTGGACTGCGGGTAATGGGGCGATGACAACACATGCCGGACTCCCCATCGGTCAAGGAACGCAGCAAAGTCCCGGCTTGTGAACTGAGGCCCTCCGTCGGTTCGCAGGCATACAGGAACGCCCACGTCACGGAAGTAGTGGCGGAACTTGCTGATGGTGGCGGCAGACGTCGTGTCATTACCGCCCTTGATGACAACCGGCCAACCAGAGAGACGGTCGACGATAACCAGGAAGGACTTTCCTGACACACAGAAAAAGTCGGCCGACACAGACTCAAAGGGGCGGGTGGGGTTGTCGTCACTCATGAAGGGTACCTGCTGCTGGCTGGGTTGTAATACGTGGCGGGGCTTACACACCTGGACAGCATTGGAGATGTCGGGGTCGATGCCAGGCCGGAACACAGTCTGTCGTGCACGTCGTTTGGTGGCCTCAGCTCCACGGTGACTGTCGTGAAGGCGAGCCAAGGCGTGGGGACGTGATGCAGCAGGGACAACTACCGAAGGAGAGGTGTCACTGGCCAGAGGTAGGGGTAGGGCGGCAGCAGGGTAGTTGCTGCTCCCTTCGTGCACCCTGTTGGCGTAATTTACCTCGAGAATCGGTGTTGGGAAGTCCTGGGAGATGATGGCCAACTCTTGACAATGTCTGTAGGACAGCAAGGGAGTCGGGACACCATTATGCACGTCAATCCAGGCCTGACACGACCTGTTGCCAAAGGTGACATGTGCATAGAGTGAACCCAGGGCTGGGGCCATCTGTGAACCATCTGCCATGATGCAGAGGTCCTCGGGAGGCGGTCCTAGATCGCTTGGAGAGAGCCCCAAGCATCGCAAATGCTGGGGACCGATGACTGTAGCATCAGCGCCGGTGTCGGGCAACATCTGAAGACGGGATGACACACTGCGGTAGGTCACAATGACACTGATGTACTGGGGAACTTTGGTCCTGGGACGCGGGGGGGAGCACACATTCCTAATATGGCTCCAGCGTTGTCCAGGGTCGTCGTGCCTCTGATTGGGAGACTGTGGGCGGCCCTCTCTGGTAGAAGGGCGCTGAAGCTTCCGTTGACGCTGTTCCTTGGGTTTGTTGGAAGGGCAACACTTGTCATAGTGGCCCAGACGGCCGCACACATTGCACTGGACGCGTTTGGCTGGGCACCGTACTGTGAGTGACCAGTGGCCCTTACGGTCACAACTGTTGCAGGTAGACTGAGCAGCTGGACATACCTGTGTTCCGTGCTGCTTACCACAGTTGTTGCAAAATGAACCGGGCGTGGACGTGGTGGGCGAAGGCGTAGGAGCAGACTTCTTGTCCTTCTTGTACCGGGAAACAGCGCGTACAGCTGTAGGGGGAGCTCGGATGGCAGAGGTGGCACACCTGGCAGCCTCATAGGAGCGACATATCGTCAACACATCCTGAAGAGAAGAGGAAGAGTCGAGGGAGGTGAGGCGTTGGACAAGTTCCTCGTCCTTAACACCCATCAGGATCACCTGCTTCAACTGGGTCTCCTCGCACTGCTGGTGGTGGCCTAAACATATATCTACCTCTTCCGAGGCTCTCTTAAGACGTACATAAAAAGCGTCAAAAGACTCACCCTCCATCTGTCTGCAGCTAAACAATTCCCTCCTGCGCAGAGCTTCATTCTGCTGTCCTTTGATGTGCCGTTGTAGAACGTCCAGTACCTCCTCTACAGACAGCGAAGAGGTTGGGGGTACCTGCAACGTATGTTCTAAGACACGCTGAACTTCCAAGGACAGGCACATACGCAGCTGGATGAGTTGTTTAGGCTGTGACAAACTCTGGAGATCCACCATTGTAGCATAATCAGCCCACCGCCGCCGCCATTCGCGAAAAGTCTGGAAATTTACATCAGGCTCCAAGATGGGCGGTGTTTGAGCTGCTGCTTTAGGTGGGGCTGGGGGGCGTGAAGGAAGCATGGATGAGGTATCTGAACCATTCAGTACCGAGGCAGTGTTAGAGCCAGGGGCTTGGTTAACAGTGAGGCGAGATATCAAGGCTTCAAACCGTGCACTGTCTTCCATTCTCCGTTGGTGGTCTCGTTCTGCCTCTGCTTGCCTTCTGTGCTCATCCGCCAAACGTCTGTGAGCTTCATCCTCGCGTCTCTCATCTCTCATAAACTTCATTAAGGCAATTATCTCTGGAGATAACGCTGAATGTTGAGGTGAAGGGCTGCGCGATGTTGTGGGAGCTGGAGCGTCGTGGCCGGCCTGGTCATCCATCTCTGGGGGACTATCATCCGCTTGACTCATCCAGGCGCTGGGTCCACGGCTACGTAAGGCATGAGACATAACTACTTTATCTGTGTACTGTGTCTTAAATCAGTGTTGACCGGTCAGCCCGTCGTATCAACAAGATTTCAGACAAAAATTTAATTAAATACACAGATAAGTAGGTTATATATATAAAATATATATAATGAAGCCGCGCGGTCAGCAAGTGTTAGTACATGTATGTGTGTGTCCCAGGCAGGCAGAGCGTCTCGCCCCAGCTGTGAGGGGGGGTGGAGGCGGCGCTGTGAGGGAGGGGGGTGGAGATAGGAGTAGCTCAGTCGCTCTCTGTAAACGGTCAGAGGAGGGTGCGCTGAGCTCTACACCCCACAAATGCCCAGAACATGCCGTATACCTTGGAAATCCGTTCGAACAAGGTCACACATGAATGGCACGAAACACACAATGCACTAAACACTTCACAGAAAATCACTGTCACTGACACTGCTCAAAGTTGCGAAATTCTTCGAGGGATGACGCGGGGTTGACCCAAGGCGGGGATCCATCAGCCGGCTTTCCACAAACTTGCACTAATCACTCGTAATAATCCAGTAAAACTACGCACTGCGCCATGTTAGATGTTCTGGGTAATAAGTTCTATATACAGGAGAGAACACAAACACCTGTATAGTTTTGTAGGTTCGGTTTACTGGATAAGAGTATGTACACAGAGGTGGATAGCACTGCTCCCTAGCTAAGGTCCTGGTCAACTACCATAGACGACGTATGGCAAGTGATACATTAGCAGCTTCCATACGTCGCCAGGCACATTAATTAAGCGTGTGGGATATGGTAATAACATTGCCACACGCTGCTAGCTAGGCTGAATAAATATAAATGGAGCACATACATAATACATAATCCAGCATACATAATATACATAGACTCACTATATTGTGACTTGTTAAATGGGATCTTATATCATCTGAGTTTTTATCTAAGGTGGATCGTTGTGGCGGACATAGATGGGTCACGGGTTAGGTTGGTGTAGTGAGGGCAGACTCCGTGGGCACCAGGCGTGGGGTCGCACTCCGTTGATGACTTCTCCGCGTAGGTGGTCTGGGCTGTGAGGGTCGTCTAGGAGCTTGTCCCAAACCTTCTTCCCTAGGCGATGGAACCTGACGTTAAGGGGCTCTGTTTTACCTCTCAGGTGGATGGTTTCCACTGTCTTCTGGTAGGGTGGCGCTTGGCCATTGGATGACCTCAGACACGTATTTTGGAAGCTCTGTAGTTGTTGTAGTCTGGTCTTCCCGAGCGTGAAGAGTGGTACGTGTGGGTACTCCAACACAGGCCTCACCAGCGCCTTGTACAGGTGGACTTGTATCTTCTAAGGCGTCAGTTTAAAATGCTTTAATTTGGTGGAGGCTACCTTGGCTTTCTCTCGTCTATCCCTCACGTGGGAAATTATGCCCGTCCGAGAGATGATGAAGCCGAGTAATCAATCTCTTTGTCGTCGATCATCAATAGCGCCGGCTTGAATTTGGCTATGTGTATTCCCTCGAATTTCGTTTTGTTTGTTTTTATTTTCCATTTATTTTCATACTTTGAGATATCCTCTATTGCCCGAGCAGTGAGGTCTTGCCCTGGACCTTCCTGGGCAGGTGACGATCTGTGTCACATCGTCGGCATACATGACGTACTCTCTGTCGACGATTCGAGGTGGCAGGTCAGCCGTGTAGAGCATGTACAGTAATAGGTTGGTGAGAGACAAGAGTCCTGAAGCACGCCGCTCAAGAGCGAGAATTCTTCACCACAAAGTTCTTGCATCTTGATTTTGCCTCTGTGGTCCGTAATGAAATTGCACAGCAGGGGCGTCAGGTTTTCGGGTAGCCCCAGTTGTATGGTCTTTACTGCAGCCCCGCATATCCAACTTTGCCAAACACCTTGCTGACGTCCCCCAGCACTACGTTGCACTGCAGGCGGCCAGTCATGGCGTTGGCGATCTGCTCGAAGGCCTGGGCTATGGCGGTGGATGTGCCTCGGTACTGGTGGAAGCCGAACTAGCGGGGATTAAGTATATCTTCGTCCTCCAGATACATCTGCAACCGCTTGTTTACTATTTTTTTCGAGGATTTTGGCTGGTACATCAAGTAGCGATATTGGTCGAAAGTTTTCGACTTTGTTTGGAGGCTACCCAGCTTTTGGTATGAGGGAGATAACGGCGATTTTGAACATCTCACGGGAGGATCCAGAGGCGAGGCAGGCGCTGCATATATGAACAAGCCTCTCTATCATGTTGTCTGGGAGTTGGGCCAGGATCTTCTTGTTAATATGGCTTTGCCCTGGTGACTTGTTTTTAAACCCTTTCATGACGAATCACACAACTGCAGAAACTATTCACTCCATCAGGTAGTTGTCGTCCACCAGTCTAGTGAAGTCAGTCCGTGCGAGCGGCTGGAGCAGGTGTTGATTGTCCTGCAATTGACCTAAAATATCCTCAAACTCCCTGTCGAAGCCCTCGTTCTCCTGTTCACTAATGGTAAAGATCTTCCATAAATATCGCCGATGTAATTGTTCTTGGTTTCCCTCCTCGAATATTTTAATGTTGTTTTGGTCGAGCAGGTAAGGGACCGAGTTAGAGGTGGAACCCATCAGTCGCTTGATCCCTTTCCAGAAGGCAACGGAATCTCCGTAATTGTTGGCTGCCTCCCACACTAAGGCGGCCCACTTTTGTTCATGTAGACGTTTGGTCTCGTGTTGGATGTCCATCTGTACCTCTCGGTACTGGTCTCTCAGCTCTTGCGTCCACCCGCAGAAACTGACTAACTGTCTCTCGTGATAGTACTGGACACTGAGCTGCCTCACCTGGTGAGTAGTGTGAGGGTGAAGAATGGTCCTGTGGGTGGTGGTCGGGATATTGTTGTCCATCTCCGTCTTCACATCCATGTCTCGTCCAAGATTCGCCCCTGCTTGAGACTGAGAAACTCCTTGAAAGGGAGATGTTAGCGGGGATCATAATGGGACAGGATGAGAGCGTCACGAAAAATGGCAGGTGGTCGCTGGTACTGATGGGTCCGGCGGTAACGTGCCTGTTCCGGACGGCCTCGTTGTTAGAGAGGTTTATGTCGGCTGTTGTGGCACTGGCACATGTGATCAGTGTCGGGAAATCTGGCCAAAGGTGTTGCAGTTTTCCCCTTCTGATGTTGTCAAACAGCGCCACACCGACGTTGTTCTCATTACCGTGTCCGAGTATGGCGTGGCGCGCATGTATGTTAGTTTTCTGTGGAGCAGCAGGTGGTTGAGATCTTGTTCGGGTAAATAAGGACGCCGGGGAGGTGGGTATTTTGTGGATATGATAGGTCCCTTGGTGAGCCCCACTTGCACTCCTAGAACTAAATCCTCGAAGTCTTAGCAACACTCTGTGACTCAGCCGTGTGACCTGATGGCCACAGCGACACCGTCGTTCAGTTCACCCATCATGTTCCTCTGGTATACAGTGTAGCCCAAAATTGTCAGCTTATTTTCGTCCTTTATGCCAATACTGTTTAATCGAATAATGTCTGGGTTTAATTTATAGTATAAATAAGACAGTTCGTTTCGTCGATTAAGGGACTAGTGTAGGACATTATGTTAGACGATTTACATCTTGCTAACGACTGCCATTTAGGAGACTGTAGCTTGGGGCGTCGCATAAAGTGTTTGCTCGGCTTCTGCCATTTCTAGGGGGCCGGAACTTCTTCGCAGAACCTTAGAACATCTGCTTGTCAGTTCATGGCGGGCCCTCGAATTTCCCGTCACCCGTGTACAGGAAGATGTTCAGGTCCTCAGCCTGAGTGTCTAAGTCATCAACTGACGCTGCAGCTAGAGGGTCTTGTTCCTGTGTGGAGTAAGTCGCCATCGCCGAGTCGCAACCATTGACTGTGGTTGCAGTGGGAAGGTCACTGGGAGTACATGGCCTGGGGTCACGGAGACTTATGGTGTCGCTGGAGCTGTGATCCCAGTGTTGAGGTCGTCGTGAAATCGTTGAGTGAGTTACTGCCTTCAGGATTTCTTTTAAAGGGACTTCGTCGTTTATTTTAACAGGTGCAATGTTGTTCCTGATTAGTGTCTTGTTGAGGTGTTTCGAGATTGAACCTGAATGAACCATGTTCATGTGATGAGCATGCGGGTAAGACAAGCGGTGGCTTTGGACTCGTCCAACTGTGGAAAGAAGACGCTCCGTCACTGCGTCCCTTATGACGCCCAGTGACTCAGTAACTGCCTGCTTTATTGAGTCCTTGATGGTTTGTATCTTTGATCGCAGGACTTCCATTGTTTCGCTGACTTTGTTGTGTTTTTGGGAGTCTGCTAGAGTTTTTTTCATAGCATCTTTTAGGGTTTGGCTGTAAGCTACGATCGTGGACTGAGTGATCTTTTTCATGAAGTTAGAAATTTCCCTTATTTTTTTTTTTTTGCTTGGTTATTTCGGTAAGTTTCTTCTCTGTTTCTTGAATTACCCGTTTCCTAACCAGGCAGGTGGAAGAGAAGGTCCTGTGGCCACCCTCACAGACGACACACTTTTTGATGGAGCTACAAGTCTTTATAGAAGTGTTGATCAGATGAACACTCAGAGCATACGACCCTTGCAGGGGGCAGTTCTGGGTCTTAAGGTGATTGTATTTGTAGCACTTCATACATTGTTGGATAGGCTTATACTTTTCGTATTTTATTTGGTTGTGAAGAGATGGAAGTGCCATATGCGTAGACCACATTCTCCTCCATTCTTCTTGCATCCGTTGTGTCTGTAAAGCGACCCTTGATTATAATATGGGCATACATAGGGTACACTTCCACAATCTTGACATTGTTTTGCTTTTCTATTTCATCTCTTATTTCTTCTGTATTATTTTCCACCACATCTTTGTCTAATGACCTCGTATCCGTCGGTTTTCATTTTGTCCTTGGCACCAGACTTAAGTAGCTTATCAGCATCTTCATCTGCGTCTGTAAGGATAATGTAACCGTCCCTTAGGTCGCTTAATAGTCTTTTTACCTCTATCTGAGATACCTGGGTCGTGTTTCAGAAGGTCTTCACTCTCACTTTGGCCTTGGTCAGTTATATACATAAAAATCCTTCTGTCCACTTGCTGGGCAAGTAAAAATGGGTCTAGGAGAATGGTGAACAGACAGTCCCCTGACGTGGGCTTAGCCAAGCCCTAACACCTAACAGTGGCAGGTTATGAAACACTGTCGAATCCCAAACAGAAAATGTTGCCACCCTTACTGTTTCGATTCAGTAGCCTTCTGAGGGCCCCTCTTGTGGCTCTGCCCGCAGGGTTCGTGTCGTTACCAAACAGCAGGGACTCTAGGCGAAAGGATAATAATATCCATGGGTTATGCCATAACTTAGCAGCTTGAATTACGTTAAATATGAGTAATGGAGGCACATATAGCACAAAAAAAAATTGGCAACTCAGCACAATTTAGTCCTTAATATTTATCACTTAAAATTATCGCTACTTCAATACACGACAAACAATGATAAATGAGAAAGTTACAAACACAAATAAGGACGAAATTGTGCATCCTGGGTTCAATCACAGCCCTCTTACTTGATCACAACAGTTCAGGAGTGAATGTTTGGAATTATACCCGTCACGAAAGATTTAAATAAAATTTAATAACAAAAGTTTACCATAATAAGTGTGGAGGTTATATTGTGAACGGATAAATTAAATTAAGAGAATAAAGATTAAACATGATCACTGACTTTGAAAATATTTAGCATAGGACAAAACATCGTAGGCAATGACTCCTTATAAAGTTAAACTGCACTTGGGAGCGCTTCATCGCCTTAGATGAAAATAAAGCCAATCTCACAAATTCCTATTCAGATCCAAAGAATTTATGATTTCAACTGGAAGGGAGGTATCAGACCTAAGTTGTACATATGAAGAAACTGACACTCGTATGGTGCTACATGCAAAGGAAACAAGAACAAAGGGATTCATCCAAACAATTGTCATCTGTCGTGACATTTACGTTCACGTGCTACTCTTTGTTTACCAACACCATCTTTGAGAGTTACTCTGCATGCAAGCAGGCCCATTGAAGAAGAAACGCTTTATACCAGTCCACCACATTGCACTTACTGATCATGAGTTTCAAGACCAGCTAGTTTACCAGCATCAGGAAGTTATCTGCATGGAGTGTTTACATCAAGGAAGGCCTAGCAGAACTGCTCCAGCAACTTGGTAATGACGATTTTCGTGATGAAGATTTGCTTGGTAACAGGGATTCATTTGTCTGCATGATGTACTGTACAGACCCACAACTAACATACATTCAATCCATTGGCTAAGATGCGCGTTATTCCACAAAGTCCCGACAAAAATGGAAAATCTGCCACCTACAAATGACGCGCACCACCAGCTCTTCAGAAGTGTTCATTATCAGACTCTACTATGGAGGCAATTTCTGGAGGTGCATCCGGGCCTGCCAGTTCCCTTCCCTCATAAACTTGAGGTTGCACAGGAGATTGTACGTGATGTGCATCAAGACGATGCAAAATGTACAAAACTGGATTTTTCCTGCATTCATGCATACCAGTGTAAGTAGAAATGCAGAAATCCAAACACGAGGGACTAAATTGGCTTCTAAAGCAATGACATAGCAATTATCAGTATTCCTGCAAATTACTGCGTGCTTGACTTCAGTGACAATTGAATTTTAATTTGATGGCTTCAATGTACAGTACAGTTAAAGATCATACTTAGTTTCATGATGAAAAAAGACCAGGGGAAATCATTTAAATTTGCATTATACGGTCCCCTTCACCAGTGCTTTTACAGTGGCTCTCAAGTTTTGTGCAGTGTGGCAGTGCTGTGTTTGTTTACGTTCGACAGAAGGAAACTCGCAATAACAAACGTGCTATGGAATCAAAGTAAAACAATATTAAAACAAGTATCTCAATGTAATGATTTGTGGAATGATTATATAACGAGCCCCTGAAATGCACTAGTGAAGGGGGGTTATACATTTAACAGAATGTGCGGCAAGTTTTAACATATTTCTGCTGTCCTACCTGTTTAAAACAGTTAGCCTGATAGTGTATCTTCTTTTATTGTTATAATTAATATACAAACAAACATGGAAAGTAAAGGCAATTATTTCAGCATTACGACCATAAAACCTTCACTTCACTTTTGATGTAAACTTCACCATTAAATTTATATTTTGAACATTCTTTTTTTTTTTCTTCTTTTTTTTTAATCTAAGTAAAAGCCTGATATCAACCATTTTGAATGGTAGCCAATAGCCATACTACTTAAAAAATAAATCCCAGCCTGGAGACGCAGACATCTAATGAGCTGTACAAACAAGTGTCCAGGTTCTAACATGCAGCGTTTAGCGATCTTGTTGCCTTGAAAGCTACCGGCCTGATACTCCCAATTAAAACGGGAGACAAAATTAACATAACAAAAATAATACACGCACATATATTCGACAAACTGGTTAATATATAAGAAACCTGTAATAAAGAAAAAGTCTTGTAATATTTACAAAACATGGTTTTTTTTTTTTTTTTTTTTATGGGGAAAACCCACCCGGGCACAGGTAACTGACCCACATCGGGGCCTGGGGGGAGCGAAATGTAATAATAATAATAATAAATAATAGTCATAATAATTCATAATAAATAAAATTTATGATAAAAAAAAAAATAATAAAATAATAATGATAATAATAATAACTCTGTAATAATAAAGAAGAAGAAGAAGAAGAATATTAATAATAAAGAACTATAAACACAAAAATTTAAAAAGATCAAAAGTGAGAAACAATATATGTATGTTGTGTTGTCAATGGTAAGAGAAACAATTGAGACCCTGCAATTGTGTGTAAATGAGGCAGAAAGGCAGATCAGCAACCTGAGACTTGGTCACAATTTTCATGATGCCATATGGCAGCAGAGTCTACCATTAGACAACACATTATGCTTCCAATATCTTCCCAGGCGGTAGTACCTCCCTAACGGTAGCTGTCTACTACCTACTACATATCTCACCAGTTTTTATCTGCAGATTTTTCAGGCTTCAACAAAAAATAGTTTCCGTACTCCATGTAAAGAGAGTGACACATGCTTTTACTTGGTGACATTTATTAAAATTCTTGAATAATAGGTGAAAGAGGTTCAGTTTTATTCACTGTATATTTTGGCAATTTTTTCAAGGGTTATTGGAAAGATTGGATGACTACGTGTAGGTATCCTGCCTTACTTCTCTCTCTCTCTCTCTCTCTCTCTCTATCTCTCTCTCTCTCTCTCTCTCTCTCTCTCTCTCTCTCTCTCTCTCTCTCTCTCTCTCTCTCTCTCTCTCTCTCTCTCTCTCTCTCCCTCTCTCTCTTTGTAGCTCTCTCTTTCCCCCTCTTTTTGTTTCTCTTTCTCTCCTTCTCTCTTCCTCTCCCCCTGTCTTTGTACGTCTTTTGTTTGTCTGTCTGCATCTCTCTCTCCCTCCCTATCTCCATATGTCTCTGTCTGTCTGTATCTCTCGCTCTCTCTCTATACCTCTGTTTCTGTATGTCTGTCTGTCTGTCTGTCTGTCTGTCTGTCTGTCTGTCTCTCTGTTAACGGAAACGCAAAACTATTTTAGCTGTACATCACTTTTTGTTTCCCACCATCTTCGTTTTCAGCAATTTCGTTTTAAGAATGGAAGTGCTGTGAAAGGCGCAGAACGAACTTCTCATCATCACAAATTCAAACTTTTTCGCTTTACGTCTTCATTACTTTTTCTGAACTACTTTTGTGGAGAACATCTTATAAATTCTTTGGAGAGTGTCACAAGTTTTTAAGAAAGCATCTCTTTCCTTCCTTCACTGTTCACCATTTTTTTCTGGTTTATAGTTAAAAAAAATCGATGTAAATTATTCAAAGAATTCTCATGAATCAGGCTGAGGGCGAAATTAATATGCTGAATTTTCTGACTTTATAAATTTCTTTGATTCTCTCCTCAACTATTGTAATTACATAATCATTCACAAGTTTAACTTCACTATACTACAGGCACAATGATATTAATAATGGTATTTTCAGTCCAGGTGTAATGACAAAATTATACTAAAAATTTGATTTTTTTAGCCCAGAAGAGTGGCAAAGAATAAGGAAATTAAGTTTAATTAAACTGTAAGAAAAGGTATCTCTAATGTTGCTCCCATAGTTCACCGGCATGCTCAAAATATTATAAAGTCTGTTCATTAAGTGATAAAAGCATGAAACTAAGCAGGATGATAGACACATATTAACAATGTTTTACAGATGTTGGACTATCTGAAATTCGTACTGTGCGCAGTGGAGTCAAATTGACATAAGCTCGCTATTAGCTGATGTCTATGTAAAACTTTATATTCTTCCAACTTCCACCCAGAAAAAAATCGTTAATCAATCTTAATATTCTTCCAGTTGGCCTGCATTTTTATAATAAAAAGTGATTGTCAAAAAAAAGGATTTTTTTCTAAACTTAATATGACCTCAAATCATGAAACAGAGACATCTAACCTTTTAGGTAGGGGTAGTAGGCAGCTATCAAACAGGGAGGTACTACCGCCTGGGAAGATATTGAAAGCATAATGTGTTGTCTATTGGTAGACCCTGCTGCTATATGGCAGGGCCTTTCTGCCTCATTTATACACAATTGTTTCTCTTACTTTGACAACACAGCATACATATATCGATCCTCATTCTTGATTTTTTTTGTATCTATTAATTTATTTATATTTTTTAATTATTATTATTATTATTATTATTATTATTATTATTATTATTATTATTATTATTATTATTATTATTATTATTATTATTATTATTATTATTATTATTATTATTATTATTATTATTATTGTTGTTATATGATAATTTTAATTATTTTAATTTTATTATTATTATTGTTATTATTTTTATCATCATTATATGTTTTGTTTACATTCCACACCCAAAATTAGTCATTTTAATATATCAAATTCTGGCAATCCATCCAGGGAATCTATGAGGAACTCTAGTAAATCATCAACTGGGACCTTTGTAAAGAGTGATGTTACATCAAAACTGACCAGTTTAAAATCATAATTAATATGTAAGTTCTTGAGTTAATCAACCAAATCCATATTATTCTTGATATTAGAGTTAGAAATGTTGCCAACTAGGGGATTTAGTAAAGAAACTAACCATTTAGATAATTTATAAGAGATTGACCCAACTGAGCTAATGATGGGTCTTGCTGGGTTATTAGGTTTGTGGGTCTTGATTACACAGTACATGTATGGCAGTGGAGGGGACGTTGAAGTAAGATGTTTAATGAGAGTAGCTTTGCCTCTCAATAGAGACTTCAGTTTTTTGTTGAACTGGGTGTTAACTGTGTTGGGTCAATCTCTTATAAATTATCTAAATGGTGGTGGCTACTAGTGTGGCCTTCTAACTATCAAAAAATATGGATTTGATTGACTAAACTCAACAACTTATATTAATCACAAGCTGGTCTACAGATAATATTTCATTGCCCGTCTCGAAAGACAACTTCATCGAACTTATCCAACTATGTATTAAGGATTGTAAATTTGAATTCAATGGAGAATATTATGCTAAAAAATTTAGTATGGCAATGGGTAATGCACTCTCACCTGTATTAAGCAACCTATATATGGAATTCTTTGAAAAGAAACTATTAAGTAATATTTTACCACCTTCAGCAGTCTGGTTTAGATATGTTGATGATGTATTATGTCTCTGGCCATGTAATGAGGACCTAAAAGCTTTCCTGCCACAACTTAACAACTTAGCCCCCTCGATCAAATTCACTGTGGAATTAGAGCATGACTGTAAATTGCCATTCCTAGACTGTCTGATACACAGAATAGGTAACACCTTTAAGTTCAGTATTTATAGAAAACCTACTAATGTGTGTTCATACATTCATTATTATTCTGCCCACCATAATAGAGTCAAACAGTCAGTATTTTCAACAATGTTTTTACGTGCTTTGAGAATTTGCAGCCCGGAATTCATTGATGAGGAATATAAATATATCTATAATATTGGCTCAAACCTTAAATACCCTAGATCTTTCATAGACAAATGCCTAAACATTACTAAGAAATCTTTTTATAGAACTGATCCCAAGCCCACCCATGACCATAAGAATATCTTAATATTACCATTTCACAAAAATTTCTCACACATTCCTTTACAACTAAAAACCTGGAACGTCAATGTGGCATTTAAAAACTCATGCACTGTTAAACAAATGTTAATCAAGAACTCCCCCAACAACACAATTGGTTGCATTTATAAAGTTCCTTGCAAGGAATGTAATATGTTTTACTTAGGCCAGACAGGTAAAGATCTTGTAACTAGACTTAAACAACATAAATATAGTGTTAGGACAGGCCAGGCATCCAATGCTCTGTTTGTTCATCTGAGGGATAATAAGCATTGCATTGACTGGGATAATGCCTCCTCAATATTACCTTGTAATTCAATTGACAGTAGGAACATTATAGAATCTAGTCTCATTAAACATACTGAAGCAGTCAACATGAATTTGAGTAATGGCATGTACAAACTGGACAATTTTGTAATTAAGAAGATTTGTAACCAGGTGAGAAGGTTACCGTGCTTTTTAAAGATTAGTAGGGTCATTACCTAATACCTGACCATTGTGGACCTGATCTCACCCTCCTCTGTATATATACACCTTGTTTTGTATTTCTCCTTAGTCTGTACTCACCCCTGAAGATGTGAATTAAACTAAAGCGCTTGGGAACTTTGTGTTTTCTTCTTTCCTTGTGGTTATCAGCATATACCTGGATCACACGCACCTACAGTGATTTACTTGCGCATAATATATATATATAATTTTATTTATTTATTTATTTATTTCTGAAATGAATGCAGGTATTTGGGTTTGGTTTTGTATAAAACATTGCACAATTAGGGTGGGAAAAAGGAAAGGGACCTTTATATTAATACAGTACTGAAGTAATATTTTGTCCTTGGCTAAAAAGGACTGAAAACAGTTTCTGACTTTGGGAACAAAATCCAAGCAATCCAGCACATGGAACAACCCCAAAGCAAATATATATATATATATATATATATATATATATATATATATATATATATATATATATATATATATATATATATATATATATATATATATATATATATATATATATATATATATAGCCTATATATATATATATATATATGTATGTATATATATCTAATATACTAATTCACAATGTTTTATAATCGCAGTCATGTACTGAATATTCTATGTAAAAACATAAATTTTAAATGAATTATTTAGTGAGGTCACTTCCGACACAAAGACGAGCTATAAATAGCCTTCTTATCTCCCCTCCATCTCTTACCCTCTGTTCTCAGAGAGAAGGTCTTGGGAAATAACTTTTGTTTGTTTATTTTCATTGTTTGTCAAATTTATCAAGTTGAATCAAAGTAATATTACTAAAAGTTTTAGGCAGCTACCAAACAGGGAGATAATACCGCCTGGGAAGATATTGGAAGCATAATGTACTGTATTGTCTAATGGTAGACCTCTAGCGTGTTGTCAGATACCCAAAGAATGTTCTATACTACTGAGGGTATACACAAACACTTGTTGTCTTAAAAGTAGGTTCTATTCTCGTACGGGAGATATATATACAATAGGACGCAGAAGCTCGCGTTCACACGCCACGAGGACTCTGTCTTCTCTCTCTACATCTACCTATGTATTACTACGCGCTGGCCTGTACAGATGCCAGCATTCACAAGCTAAATACATAAAGTATAAATGTGATAATTTATATACATAATATGGTGCACAATAAATAGAATATTACATAGAATTAATACATGTTCTGTAATACTTTACTATACATAATTAATAAGAGTAATATAACAATATACAGCTGAAGGTACTACTTTGTGTCCATATATATCATACACCTCCCTCCCCCCTATATGCTCATAGTTTCATCTTGAGCGGACCTTTTGTTTCTGAGTCGCTCGGACCTGTGGAGTACTGGGGCAGAAACACAAGGTGGGGATGGATTTACTTTAGAGACATCAACATTAGGGGACTCAACTGGGGAAGGGTCAACACTAGGCAGCTCCACAGGTCAGAGGAAACGACGGTTCCTCCACCATACTCTACCACTAGGAAGACGCACTTGGTAGTCCCTGGGCCGGCCAATACCCATGACAACCCCAACCTTGTCCCAGCGGTGAGATACCGGATCTTGAATCCTGACCTGCTGGCCGATACTCAATCTGCTGGCCGATGCTCAACCTGGGAAGGGGGCGGGCATGACAGTCGTACCGAGCAGCGACATCTGCGGCTCGTTCTGCTGCACGGCGGTCACATTCTTCAGTCTTGGCCTGCCACTCTTGAGAAAAAGACTTCGGGTGGGCAGGAACACAAGACCTGAGATGATGTCCGTATAGAACCTGGGCTGGGGAGCGTCCGGTGAAGTTCGGGGTGTTGCGTAACTCCAACAAACCTCGATCGAAGTCCTCGCAGTCAATATTTCCTGAGGGTGACACCTTAAGGATCAGGTGTTTCACAGTCTTGACTGCGCCTGGGGGTAGTGGGGCGAGGTCACGACATGACGGACTCCCCAACGGTCCATGAAGTCCCGGAACTCGTGGCTGGTGAACTGGGGTCCTCCATCGGTCCTGAGGCGGAGGGGAACACCAACTTCTCTGAAGTAATGCCTGAAGCTCTGGATGGTAGCAGTAGCCGTTGTATCACTACCACAGGGGACGACAACAGGCCATCCAGACAGTCGGTCGGCAATGACGAGGAAGGACTTCCCTGCTACTGCAAAGAAATCGGCCGACACAGACTCGAAGGGTCTTGAAGGGTTATCGTCGCACATTAAAGGTTCCTATTGCTGGCTAGGTTGCAGAATCTGGCACGGTTCACAGGCACGGACGGTACTTGCAATGTCCGCGTCGATTCCGGGCCAAAATACAGTCTGCTTCGCACGTCGCTTGGTGGCCTCCACTCCTCGATGGCTGTCGTGAAGGCGGGCCAAGGTACGGCGGCGTAGGGCAGCAGGAATAACTAGTCGTGGGCCATACAAGACGAGGTCTCCATCACAATAGAGGTCCTCGCGTATTTTCCAGTACGGGAGTAGCGATTCATGAAGGTCGTATCGGTTCGATGGAAATCCCTGAGACACACAGTCGACGAGCCGGATGTAGGAAGGGTCGGCCCGGGCTGCGGTGCGGAGATCTTCAAGGGTCTTGTCTGCATCCGGTGCTGTAGACTCTTCTGATGTGAAGACGGCATTCAATGAAACCACTGACACGAGGGATGCAGCAGCTGTAGAACACAACATCTCGTCCTCTGGGGTGGCCTTTAAAATAGGTTTAGGGAATTCCTTGGAAATAATGGCCAATTCTTGACAATGGCCATATGATAAGAGCGGAGTCGGGATACCATTATGAACATCAATCCGGGCTGAGCAAGACTGCTTACCAAAGGTAAGGGTAGCCCAGAAAGATCCCAAAGCTGGAGCCATCTTGGAACCATCAGCTGTCAGTTTTGTTGTCTGAGGAGGGGGCTGTAGGTTGCTCCCGGGTATTCCCAAACTTGCTAAGTGTTGTGGACCAATTACTGAGACGTCAGCACCGGTGTCAGGTAACATCTGAAGACTGGATGACGAGTTACCGTAAGAAATGACGACATTGATGTGCTGGGGCGTCGTGTCTGTGGAACTACGTACACGACGGCAGGAACGACTGGACGCAGTGTCTTGATGCTTGCCAGAAGGAGGGGGCACGCCAGCACTACCTGAGGATGACTTCTTGGATCCTAGGTGGCGTCCTTTATGTGTCTTCTTACGACAACATTTGTCATAATGGCCCACACGACCACAAAGTCTACACTGAACTTTGCTAGCAGGGCACTTGACTGTGTAAGCCCAGTGACCCTGGCGGTCGCAACTTCTGCACACGCTTTGAGCAGCTGGGCACTGGGAGGCATTATGCTGTCTCGCACAGCTGTTACACAAAGCTGCTGCTGAAGGTGTGGCTGGAGGGTGAGGGGTGGGGTTACCTTGCTGCTTCTTACCCTTTCTGTAGGAAGACACTGCCCTCACCTGGTCAGGCTGTGAGCGTAAGGCTGAAGTCGCGCACCTGGCGGCCTCGTACGCTCGACATTTCGTAACAACATCTTGAAGGGAGGAAGTGGGGTCGAGGGAAATGAGACGCTGAACTAGCTCTTCATCTCGGACACCCGTTAAGATAATTGTCTTAAGTTGTGTTTCTTCACAGACTTGAGAATGTCCGGGACAAACATCAACTTCCTCTGAACACCTTTTGAGCCTTACAAAAAACGCGTCAAAAGATTCTCCATCAAGCTGTTTACATTGGAGGAGTTGTCTTCTCCTGAGTGCTTCGTTGCGCTGTCCCTTGACGTGTTCCTGCAACTTGTCGAGCACGGCCTCTACCATCAGAGTTGTCGTAGGAGGCACTTGAAGTGTGTGCTCGAGAGTACGTTGTGTCTCTAAGGACAAGCACATACGAAGCTGGATCATTTGTTTCGGCTGTGATAAACTTGACAAGTCAACCATTGTTGCATAGTCTTGCCAACGTCGACGCCATTCCCGAAACATCTGATAAGAAGCGTCAGACATCAGAGAGGGAGGCGTCTGTACTGCAGCCTTTTGAGGTGTTGTTCCGACTCTGGGAAATGAGGTACCAGTACCTCTAGTCGTATCAACATCAGTTGTAGCAGACGAATCTTGTACGGTAGAACGTTGTGGGGAGGCTAACAGAGAAATCAAAGCTTCAAACCTGGCTTGATCCTCCTGTCTTCTAAGGTCATCCTCACGTCTACGTATGTCTTCGAGTTCTCTGCGTGTTTGTTCCTCTTTGTGGCGTCGTCTTTCAGACTCTTTGTACCTAAGTTCTTCCTCTTCTCTCCTTGCAATATCGTCCCGGCGTCGAGAAGTTTCCATCCACTTTATCAGTTGAAGGAGATCTGTGGACGCATGCATCGCAGGAGAGCTGGCTCGCGACGAGCTAGGAGATTCTGTGGGTGACTCGGCGTTGTCACTGTGGGGAGTGTGGGGTATAAGCGGGGAGAGGTCTCCCACACTAAAACTCGTAACCCCATCGTCCAGGGTATCGTTTTGATCCCTGTGAGACATGCCGACTGCTTCTGTACTCTATCTGTGCAAAAGATCGGGTCAGCCCCTCGTAATCTATGTACAGAATTACAGAAGTCTCAAGTAAGTCACCAGAAATATAAGGTGAATGCGTGTGTGTGTGTGTGTGTGCCTGGCGGGAGGGGAGAGACTTGGCGCGCTGCCAGACGTAGGAGCGAGTGGCCAGCGTCGGCTAGCTCCTCAGTCACCCTCAGACCAGAGATGGGAGAGCACGTACTGTCGGGTCGCTCCCTTAGTCAGCTGACCGCAACTTGCACAGACAATTATGACTAAAATACACAGCACAACACTTCACAAAACACTTCACTTCACAGCACTGTACACAGCATAGCACTTCACAACACTGTAAGTCTAGAGGCTTGTAGTAGTCTTGCTGTCGGCTGAAGTGGAAGAGACGCCATAAACAGAGTCCGGGGAAGGCTTGGTCCACTGAATCTCACTGAGAAATAATCACTGCGCCATCTAGCGTATTGCCAGATACCCAAAGAATGTTCTATATTACTGAGGGTATATACAAACACTTGTTGTCTTTAAAAGTAGGTTCTATTCTCGTACGGGAGATAATACAGTAGGAAGCCTGTGGGCACGCCACCAGGACTCGGTCTTAACTACTTCTACATCTATCTATGTATTACTACGCGCTGGCCTATACAGATGCCAGCATTCACAAGCTGAATACATAAAGTATAAATGTGATAATTTATATACATAATATGGTGCACAATAAATAGAATATTACATAGAATTAATACATGTTCTGTAATACTTTATTATACATAATTAATAATAGTAATATAACAATATACAGCTGAAGGTACTACTTTGTGTCCATATATA
>NW_024752479.1:0-86399 GCF_018991925.1 Homarus americanus
AAGTGTTGTAGTGAACATGCAGTACTAGTGTTGTAGTGAACATGCAGTACTAGTGTTGTAGTGAACATTCAGTACTAGTGTTGTAGTGAACATTCAGTACTAGTGTTGTAGTGAACATTTAGTGCTTGTGTTGTAGTGAACATTCAGTACTAGTGTTGTAGTGATCATTCAGTACTAGTGTTGTAGTGAACATTCAGTATTAGTGTTGTAGTGAACATTTAGTGCTAGTGTTGTAGTGAACATTCAGTAGTAGTGTTGTAGTGAACATTCAGTAGTAGTGTTGTAGTGAACATTCAGTGCTAGTGTTATGGTGAACATTCAGTACTAGTGTTGTAGTGAACATTCAGTGCTAGTGTTGTAGTGAACATTCAGTACTAGTGTTGTAGTGAACATTCAGTACTAGTGTTGTAGTGAACATTCAGTGCTACTGTTGTAGTGAACATTCAGTACTAGTGTTGTAGTGAACATTCAGTACTAGTGTTGTAGTGAACATTCAGTACTAGTGTTGTAGTGAACATTCAGTGCTAGTGTTGTAGTGAACATTCAGTACTAGTGTTGTAGTGAACATTCAGTGCTAGTGTGGTAGTGAACATTTAGTGCAGGTTATGTAGGAATCATTTTTTAACTTAATTCTCTCTTCCCTTCATATAATAATAATGATAATAATAATAGTTACAACAACAAAAACATAAACAATAATTATGAGAATAATTTTTCTAACACACACACACACACACACACACACACACACACACACACACACACACCTTCAACAGAACTTAACCTGAACAATAAAGTACAACTCACCTGTTATTACACCTTACATGAGCAACAGGTGGAGCAACTATTGTTTGTTTAAATACCTCCCTCGCCTAACCTGGAACTAATAGTACTGACAGCCTGGCGTGTGTACAACCAATACTTATTAGTGTCCATTATACACAATCTGCTTTTTCTGTTATTCCCCTGACACACACAAGGAGGACCATCACTATGCTCAGTTGGATGTAAATCAATAGTAATACCTGGTATCATTCATCACATATGTTCGCCGACCGTATACTTTTTCAGTTCTTATTGTTACAGTTACTATTGTCGTGAATTATTTTTACTATTATTGATAAAGCTGTATTGGTATTATTTATAATTACCATTAGTAATGCTGTTGTATTGTTATTGTCAACATTCATATGGATATTTGTTTTTGTTTTGTAGTTTAGTTTCAATCCAGATTACTATCTGTCTGTTGTCTATTGGACGGTGAGGTGACGTCGGGAATATAGGGTACAGTGGTTGTAAGCGCTGGGCACAGTTTAGGGCACTGGTGCACCCTGTTTAGTAAGCAATCCTCATTATGTGAATTCAGAAACATTATTATTTCTGATGTTTGTTTAAATTTGGAAACACCAATAACACGTTGTATTATGTGGACATAAAACACTGCTTGTTAACTTTTGGCAATACCTGTGCCACGACAATGTACGGGGAAAAACGTTATATATAAGAATTTGTTGTATGCTAGAATACACTATTTTTATCATCTGATGGATTAAATGATATGTTGGTATTGATAAGAGTCGGTGCATTAGCGTCGCGTAAGTGAAATTTGGTAAAATGTAGAAAATGGCACCAATACGGCTGGTCAAGCTAGGGACATTACTTATTTGTTACCTTACAAACTACTATCTACCATAACTACCGTCTATTACCACCACCTACCATAACTACCGTCTATTACCACCACCTACCATAACTACCGTCTATTACCACCACCTACCATAACTACCGTCTATTACCACCACCTACCATAACTACCGTCTATTACCACCACCTACCATAACTACCATCTATTACCACCACCTACCATAACTACCGTCTGTACCACCACCTACCATAACTACCGTCTATTACCACCACCTACCATAACTACCGTCTATTACCACCACCTACCATAACTACCGTCTATTACCACCACCTACCATAACTACCATCTATTACCACCACCTACCATAACTACCGTCTGTACCACCTACCACCAACACCGTCTATACCTACCTACCCATAACTACTGTCTATACCCTACCATAACTGCCGTCTGTGTTGCCACCTACCATAACTACCCGTCTGTTGCACCACCATAACTACCGTCTGTACCTGCCATAACTGTCTGTACCACCTACCCATAACTACCGTTATACCACCTACCATAACTTGCAAATCTGTTACGTGACACCATCTATTCCACCAACTTAAGTCTGTGCCTCCTGCATAACTGCAGGTCTGTTACCTTACCATAACTACCAGTCTATTGTCACCTGCATAACTGCGTCTGTTGCCTCCCTACCATAACTACAAGTCTGTTACCTCCACCTGCCATAACTGCAGGTCTATTACCAGCACCTACCATATTAGTCTGTTGCCTACCATGACTGCAGTCTGTTCCTTACTTACCATAACTACAGGTCTGTTGCCTACATACACCCGTCTGTTACTTACCTATATGCTGTGTCTGTTAGCACCATTACATACTGCAGTCTGTTACGCCTGCCATGTTAGTCTGTTATACTACTCTACCATAACTAGCCGTCTGTTACTACCCTGCCATAACTGCCGTCTATACCTACCTATAACTACCGTCTGTTACCAACTTCTGCATACTGCATCTATTACCACCACCTACCATAACTACCGTCTATTACCACACTACCATAACTACCGTCTATTATTACCACCTACCATAACTACATATATTACCACCACCTACCATAACTACCGTCTATTATTACCACTACCATAACTACCGTCTATTACCACCTACCATAACTACCGTCTATTACCACCACCTACCATAACTACCATCTATTACCAACCTACCATAACTACCATCTATTACCACCACTCCACCATAACTACGTCTATTACCACCAACTACCATAACTACCGTCTATTACCACCTACCATAACTACCGTCTATTACTACCACCTACCATAACTACCATCTATTACCACCACCTACCATAACTACTGTCTATTACCACCACCATAACTACCATATATTACCACCACCTACCATAACTACCGTCTATTACACCACTCACCATAACTACCATCTATTACCACCACCTATCATAACTACCGTCTATTAGCACCACCACCATAACTACCGTCTATTACCACTACCTACCATAACTACCGTCTATTACCACCACCTACCATAACTACCGTCTATTACCACCACCTACCATAACTACCATCTATTACCACCACTCATCATAACTACCGTCTATTACCACCACCCACCATAACTACCGTCTATTACCACCACCTACCATAACTACCGTCTATTACCACCATCTACCATAACTCATCTATTACCACCACCTACCATAACTACCGTCTATTACCACCACCTACCATAACTACCATCTATTACCACCACCCACCATAACTACTCTATTACCACCCCACCATAACTACTGTCTATTACCACCACCTACCATAACCACCGTCTATTACCATTATCCATCATAACTACCGTCTATTACCACCACCTACCATAACTACCGTCTATCACCACCACCTACCATAACTACCGTCTATTACCACCACCTACCATAACTACCAGTCTATTACCACCACCCACCATAACTACCATCTATTACCACCACCCACCATAACTACCGTCTATTACCACCACCTACCATAACTACCATCTATTACCACCCTACCGCAACCGTCTATTACCACCACCTACCATAACTACCGTCTATTACCACCACCTATCATAACTACCTGTCTATTACCACCACCTACCATAACTACCGTCTATTACCACCCAATACCATAACTACGTCTATTACCACCACTCCATCATAACTACCGTCTATTACCACCACCTACCATAACTACCGTCTGTTACCACCACCTACCATAACTACCATCTACCACCACTCCATCATAACTACCGTCTATTAGCACCACCCACCATAACTACCTATCTATTACCACCACCACCATAACTACCGTCTATTACCACCACCCACCATAACTACCGTCTGTTACCACCACCTACCATAACTACCGTCTATTACCACCACCTACCATAACTACCGTCTATTACCACCACCTACCATAACTACCGTCTATTACCACCACCTACCATAACTACCGTCTATTACCACCACCTACCATAACTACCATCTATTACCAGCATCACTGACTGTCACTACCAGCTTCCTTCCCGTCACATATAGGAATAACTGCCTGTGACACTGTTGATCGGCTTGCCAAAGAAGCTACGCAAGAAGAAGATATTGAAGCCACCTCGCCTCCCTCTCCCTGAATCATCTCAAATCTCGTATACACGCCACACAACGAGAGGCATTCGACGTAAAATGGACACACCTGAACAGCGGGCAGCGTCACACTACACTATGACGCTGTAACCGGTGACTCAACCGCCACTACAAAGAGGATCAATCTCTGACTCGATCTCAACAGATTATATACATGAGACTGCGCCTAGGGTACAGGTACCTATGGGAGTACATTGGCAACCCTGAGCCTGGCTGCACTGTTTGTAAACTTTGTGGCCAACCCGACTCTCACACCCTCTCTCACTGCATCCTCACTTGCCCTATGACCTCCTCCTACAGGTCCCCAGCCGTTACCAACACCTCTTTCCTCCCTGACCAGATATCCCTCCTCCTAGTGACAGGCACTTGACATTATTAGGGACCTTCCACGCTTTGCCATAAACAGATGAAATGTACCGGGAACTTTCCCCCCATCATTCTGTCACTTTATGTAACTTGCTGACAAAACTTATGTATGACCCTTCAGGCTTCTACGCCCTTAATGCAGGAGTCATAAAGGGAGCATGAACTTAGCATGCGTCCCAGATGGGCGCTGTAAACGCTTCTGCGCTTCACCTTGCACAGGATGTAAGTAAAATAAACCAACTCAAAATCTAAATAAAAATAAAAAACTCCACCTACCTCATCATCATCATCACCCATAACCACAACTACTACTACCACTTACCACCACCACCACCACCACCACCACTCCCACCACCACCACCACCACTCCCACCACCACCACCACCACTTTACCACCACCACCACCACCTACCACTACCACCTCCCACCTACCACTAATACCACCAACCACTAATACCACCTACCACCACCTGCCACTGACCTACCGCCACCACCTCCACCTCACCACCCACCACCACCACCATCACCACCACTAATACCACAACACTACTACCTACCACCACCTACCACTTACCACCACAATACCACCACTACTACCTACCACCACTACCACTAATACCACCTACCACTAACCTACCACCTACCTACCACCACCACCACCTCCACCACACATCAAGACAGGCACCAGAAAATACCACAAAAAATTTACTCCACATTACTATTACACCCAAAAGCTTTTAACTTTGAAAAGACGAAAAAAATATATCTTTATTTATTTTAATTCTCAATATATTACTAAAGGCTGCCTAATGTGGCCTAAGTGTTTCTATATGAATTTAAAAATACCTGAAAAATTTAATGACCAATTTCTCAAAAAGGTGATTTATGGTAATTTTTGTTTTCGGTGATTGGTGAGAACGATACGAAGGTGGAGGTCAAAATGGCGTCTTTTTTGTACTTAGACTTATGCTGGTGAGGGTGGCAACCATGGCAACCTACCATAAGAACCTGAGCCTCGTGTGATGAGAGGGTGGCAACCTACCATAAGAACCTGAGCCTCGTGTGATGAGAGGGTGGCAACCTACCATAAGAACCTGAGCCTCGTGTGATGAGGGTGGCAACCTACCTAGAACCTGAGCTCGTGTGATGGAGGGTGGCAACCTACCATAAGAACCTGGGCCTGTGTGATGAGAGGGTGGCAACCCACCATAAGAACCTGAGCCTCGTGTGATGAGAGGGTGGCAACCTACCATAGAACCTAGGCCTCGTGTGATGAGAGGGTGGCAACCTACCATAAGAACCTGAGCCTCGTGTGATGAGAGGGTAGCCTACCATAAGAACCTGACCCTCGTGTGATGAGAGGTGGCAACCTACCATAAGAACCTGACTCTCGTGTGATGAGGGTGGCCTACCATAAGAACCTGACTCTCGTGTGTGATGAGAGGGTGGCAACCTACCATAGAACCTGAGCCTCGTGTGATGAGAGGGTGGCAACCTACCATAAGAACCTGACCCTCGTGTGATGAGAAGGTGGCAACCTACAGAACCTGACCTCGTGTGATGAGAGGTGGCAACCTACCATAGAACCTGACCCTCGTGTGATGAGAGGGTGAACCTACATAAGAACCTGACCCTCGTGTGATGAGAAGGTGGCAACCTACCATAAGAACCTGAGCCTCGTGTGATGAGAGGGTGGCAACCTACCATAGAACCTGACCTCGTGTGATGGAGGGGTGAGCCTACCATAAGAACCTGACCCTCGTGTGATGAGAGGTGGCAACCCTATAGAACCTGAGCCTCGTGTGATGAGAGGGTGGCAACCTACCATAGAACCTGAGCTCTGTGAGAGGGCAACCTACCATAAGAACCTGACCTCGTGTGATGAGAGGGTGGCAACCTACCATAGAACCTGAGCCTCGTGTGATGAGAGGGTGGCAACCTACCATAGAACCTGAGCCTCTGTGTGATGAGAGGGTGGCAACCTACCATAGAACCTGAGCCTGTGATGAGAGGGTGGCAACCCTCCATAGAACCTGAGCCTCGTGTGTGATGAGAGGGTGGCAACCTACCATAAGAACCCGAGCCTCGTGTGATGAAGGGTGGCAACCTACCTAAGAACCTGAGCCTCGTGTGATGAGGAGGGTGGCAACCTACCATAAGAACCTGACCCTCGTGTGATGAGAGGGCAACCTATAGAACCTGACTCTCGTGTGATGAGAGGGTGGCAACCTACCATAAGAACCTGACTCTCGTGTGATGAGAGGGTGGCAACCCTATAGAACTGACCCTCGTGTGATGAGAGGGCAGCCTACCATAGAACCTGACCCTCGTGTGATGAGAAGGTGGCAACCTACCATAAGAACCTGACCCTCTGTGTGATGAGAGGGTGGCAACCTACCATAAGAACCTGACCTCGTGTGATGGTGGCAACCTACCAGGAACCTGAGCCTCGTGTGATGAGAGGGTGGCAACCTACCATAGAACCTGACCCTCGTGTGATGAGAGGGTGGCAACCTACCATAAGAACCTGACCCTCGTGTGATGAGAGGGTGGCAACCTACCATAAGAACCTGACCCTCGTGTGATGAGAGGGTGGCAACCATGGCAACTTACCATTAACCAAGTCTTATGTCATCTCTGTTCTTATTAAAATTATCTTTGTTGTTTTGACCTTGAGTAATGCTAAATGAACACGCCTCTCTCTCTCTCTCTCTCTCTCTCTCTCTCTCTCTCTCTCTCTTCTCTCTCTCTCTCTCTCCAATTAATATAATTTTAAATTGTCGTGTTATTGTGTAAATTAAAATAACTCGTCTTGTTTGTTAACATTCTGCAGATTAACAGCACACAACACAGTCCACCGTTGTTAATGTTAAATTCTCTTCAGTAATGCGCTAGAATTTAACTCTGGGGCACCCCTAGTCGATCCAAGTGAGAGTTGGCCCCTAAGTGTGAATAAGCCCCTAAGTGTGAGTGGGCCCTTAAGTGTGAGTGGGCCCTTAAGTGTGAGTGGTCCTTTAAGTGTGAGTGGACTTGTGCTTTCTTGTATGTGTGTGAGAGAGAGAGAGAGAGAGAGACGCGTGCCCATCCAACAATTTGGCAGAATCCACGCGTGTCCGGGCATGGCATGTGCTTATAGGTCCATTCTCATTATGTTAATAACCAAGTAAACAACCCCAACAAGAAGAACCAATCACAGCACACCATGATTAGCAGAGAACCAATCACAGCACATCATGGTCAGGAGAGAACCAATCACAGCACATCATGATTAGGATAGAGCCAATCACGGCACACCATGATTAGGATAGAGCCAATCACGGCATACCATGATTAGGATAGAACCAATCACGGCACACCATGATTAGGAGAGAACCAATCACAGCACACCATGATTACCAGAGAACCAATCACCACACAATATGCCCTCATACGTGTGGATTTTCCAAAGATTTTTCCTCTCCCCGTTTTGTCCCATCACTAAATGGCCCAAGCACCGTGTTAGTTGGCCCAAGCACCGTGTTAGTTGGCCCAAGCACCGTGTTAGTTGGCCCAAGAGGCACGTTAGTTGGCCCAAGAGGCACGTTAGTTGGCCCAAGAGGCACGTTAGTTGGCCCAAGAGGCACGTTAGTTGGCCCAAGAGGCACGTTAGTTGGCCCAAGCACCGTGTTAGTTGGCCCAAGCACCGTGTTAGTTGGCCCAAGAGCGTTAGTTGGCCCAAGCACCGTGTTAGTTGGCCCAGAGCGTTAGTTGGCCCAAGAGCACGTTAGTTATTTAAGAGGCGTTAGTTGGCCCAAGAGGCGTTAGTTGGCCCAGAGGTGGTTGGCCCAAGAGCGTTAGTTCAGAGGCGTTAGTGGCCCAAGCACCGTGTTAGTTGGCCCAAGCACCGTGTTAGTTGGCCCAAGCACCGTGTTAGTTGGCCCAAGCACCGTGTTAGTTGGCCCAGAGGCGTTAGTTGGCCCGAAGGCACGTTAGTTGGCCCAAAGGGCACGTTAGTTGGCCAGAGGCACGTTAGTTGGCCCAAGAGGCACGTTAGTTGGCCCAAGAGCCGTTAGTTGGCCCAAGAGGCACGTTAGTTGGCCCAAGAGGCACGTTAGTTGGCCAAAGGCACGTTAGTTGGCCCAAGAGGCACGTTAGTTGGCCTAGAGGCACGTTAGTTGGCCATTCCCGTGTGGTGGTCCATCATGGAGGTGACGGGCCTAACCCATCACCGTCAACAACATCAACAAAGTGAAGGGGGGAGGGGGAGGTGAGGGAAGGATGGGGATGTGGGAGGGGGTGTGTGGGGCTTGGGGTAGGGGGTGAGGTTGGTGGAGGGGGTTCGGTTAGAGGGAGGTGGAAGAAGGGGTAGAGTAGGAGAGAGGTAGAAGTGAGGTTGGGTTGAGGTAGAAGTGAGGTTGGGTGTTTGAGGTAGACTAAACCGGGCCACCTCAAACTGTATACAGTAGTCTATAACTGTGGCTAGGTTTGGTTGGGTTTGGTTGTGTTTGGTTTGGTTAGGTTTGGTTTGGTTTGGTTTGGTTGGGTTTGGTTGGGTTAGGTTTGGTTGGTTGGGTTTGGTTGGGTTTGGTTTCGTTGGGTTGGGTTGAGTTTGGTTTGGTTTGGTTAGGTTAGGTTAGGTTAGGTTTGGTTTGGTTTGGTTTGGTTTGGTTAGGTTCGGTTCGGTTCGGTTCAGTTCGGTTCGAAGTAATATTAAGCTCAAGTTGGCATTAAGTTAGGTTTGGCTGTGTCTGAGACGGAGAAATAGTGACTCACGTTGTGTGTGTGTGGGGCAACAAATACGGTAAGGAAGAGGAAGAGGGAGGGAGGGAGACAGGGTAAAGGGAGCGAGGTAGGATGAGGTGATGGAGGGGGTGGAGAGGGAGGTGGTTGGGATGGGGAGTATGAGGGAGAAGCTGGCTGTCAGATGTGTGTGGCCACGTATAGGGAGAGACAGGGAGGGAGGTAGGCAGGGAGAGTGTGAGGGAAAAGCTATTAGATATTGATACTAATATTAAACAGTTTATTTAGCCACACAACACAGATACAGAGTGGGTAATAATAACAATATTAACATGGCTGAGCCAGTTGAGAACCTGAGCTCTCTTTGAGGCACCTGATATATACTATACATTCATCTCAAGGAAGTATTATGTAACATTTAGTATCATCTGGAATAGTACAATAGCATGGTGGTAATAAGAACATCTCATAATGTTACCTCGGTTCTCACTTCAATATTTATTAATTTATATTATATTATACGTATATACATACTTTATAGTGAAGTTGATATACATTAATAAGATAAGTGAGAGAAGCAGTACAACATGGGCTGTATTAAGGTGGAACAAGAGGACAGAGCTGTCAGTATTATGTCTAGTTGGCAAATATATTTATTGCAGTTATAATTTATCTATCAACATGACAATATATGATATAAGGGTTTTGATGGTTCAGTAAAAGTAGGAATATAAAGTAGGTACTACAACAATATTAATACTTAGACAATAGATATTTTTAAGAGATGATTTAAAGGAAGGGAGCGTAGTCTTTGCTGGGATGGGTGGGGGTAATTCCACACCTTCACACTGTGATATTTTACAGGTCTGGGACTGAGAGGAGCTCATGGGGGGGCTTATGGATTCTGGGGTTGGTGGAGAGGAGGTGTGAGGAAAGCTGACTCTCAGTGGCCTCATATATGGTGAGGGAGAGGGCATCTTACTATGATTGATGAAGACTCTCGCTTCTTTTGTGTGGTTGTTACTGTACTGTATCTGTACCTGTAGGCTGGACTTGTCCTGTAGGCTGGACTTGTATCTGTCCAGGCTGGACTTGTCTGTAGCTGGACTTGTGCCTGTAGGCTGGACTTGTATCTGTACCTGTAGGCTGGACTGTTTTGGCCTGGACTTGTATCTGTTGTAGGCTGGATTGTCCTGTAGGCTGGACTTGTACCTGTAGGCTGGACTTGTATCTGTACCTGTGGCCGGACTTGTATCTGTACCTGTAGCCTGGACTTGTATCTGTGCCTGTAGGCCGGACTTGTATCTGTACCTGTAGCCTGGACTTGTATCTGTACCTGTAGCCTGGACTTGTATCTGTACCTGTAGGCGGACTTGTATCTGTACCTGTAGCCTGGACTTGTATCTGTACCTGTAGCCCGGACTTGTATCTGTACCTGTAGCCTGGACTTGTATCTGTACCTGTTGCTGGCTTGTATCTGTACCTGGGCTGACTTGTATCTGTACCTGTAGGCCGGACTTGTATCTGTACCTGTAGGCCGGACTTGTATCTGTACCTGTAGCCTGGACTTGTATCTGTACCTGTAGCCTGGACTTGTATCTGCCTGTAGCCTGGACTTGTATCTGTACGGCTGGACTTGTCTGTACCTGTAGGCGGACTTGTATCTGTACCTGTAGGCCGGACTTGTATGTACCTGTAGGCCGGACTTATCTTACCTGTAGGCCGGACTTGTATCTGTACCTGTAGCCTGGACTTGTATCTGTACCTGTGAGGCCGGACTTGTATCTGTACCTGTAGGCTGGACTTGTATCTGTACCTGTAGCTGGACTTGTATCTGTACCTGTAGCCCGGACTTGTATCTGTACCTGTAGCCTGGACTTATCTGTACCTGTAGGCTGGACTTGTATCTGTACCTGTAGGCCGGACTTGTATCTGTACCTGTAGGCCGGATTTGTATTACCTGTAGGCGGACTTGTTTCTGTACCTGTAGCCTGGACTTGTATCTGTACCTGTAGGCCGAACTTGTATCTGTACCTGTAGCTGGACTTGTTTCTGTACCTGTAGGCCGGACTTGTATCTGTACCTGGCCTGGACTTGTATCTGTACTTGGGCTGGACTTGTCTGTACCTGTAGGCCGGACTTGTATCTGTACCTGTAGGCTGGACTTGTATCTGTACTTGTAGCCTGGACTTGTATCTGTACCTGTAGGCCGGACTTGTATCTGCCTGTAGGCTGGACTTGTATCTGTACTTGTAGCCTGGACTTGTATCTGTACCTGTAGGGCGGACTTGTATCTGTACCTGTAGGCTGGACTTGTATCTGTACCTGTAGGCTGGACTTGTATCTGTACCTGTAGGCGGACTTGTATCTGTGCCTGTAGGCCGGACTTGTATCTGTACCTGTAGGCTGGACTTGTATCTGTACCTGTAGGCGACTTATCTGTACCTGTAGGCTGGACTTGTATTGCCTGTAGCGGCTTGTATCTGTACCTGTAGGCTGAACTTGTCTGTACCTGTAGCCTGGACTTGTATCTGTACCTGTAGCTGGACTTGTATCTGCCTGTAGGCCGGACTTGTATCTGTAGCCTGGACTTGTTTGTCCTGTGGGACTGTCTGTCCTGTAGCCTGGACTTGTTCTGTACCTGTAGGCTGGACTTATCTGTACCTGTGGCCGACTTTATTGCCTGTGCGACTGTCTGCTTAGCCTGGACTTGTATCTGTACCTGTAGGCGGACTTGTATCTCCTGTAGCCTGGACTGTATCTGCCTGTGGCGACTGTTCTGTTGTGCGACTTGTATCTGCACCTGTAGGCTGGACTTGTATCTGTCCTGTAGGCCGACTTGTATCTGTACCTGTAGGCTGGACTTGTTGTCCTGTAGCCTGGACTTGTATCTTCCTGTAGGCTGGACTTGTTTGTACTGGACTTTTCTGTACCTGTAGGCTGGACTTTATCTGTACCTGTAGCCTGGACTTGTATCTGTACCTGTAGGCCGGACTTGTATCTGTACCTGTAGGCCTGGACTTGTATCTGTACCTGTAGGCCGGACTTGTATCTGTACTTGTTTCTGTAGTGTTAATTCTGAAACGACGAACTGAATCACACACACACACACACACACACACACACACACACACACACACACACACACACACACACACACACACACACACACACACACACACACACACACACACACACACACACCTGTTTGCATATATCAGTGTTAGCCCTCTGCAGTTTCCTACCAGCTGTACCGTGTTATTGCTGTCTCTTGTTTACGTACAGTTCGTGTCCGTAGAGTTGTCCGTGGAGATGTCCGTAGGGGTTTCTGTAGAGATGTCCGTGGTGGTGTCTGTAGAGCCGCTTGTAGAGGTGTCCATTTTGATGTCTGTAGAAGTGTCCGGAAAGATGTCCTTAGCGGTTTTATACATAGAACTGATTTAGCTACTAAGTGTAAAAGTGGAGGAAGAGGACGGGGAGGAGAAGGAGAGGAGAGGAAGAGGGAGGAAGAGGAGGAGGAGGGAGGAAGAGGGACAGGGGAGAGAAGGAGGGAGGAGGGTAGAGGAAGGGAGGAGGGGGGAGGGGGAAGGAGAAAGAGGAGGGGGAGGGTGGGGAAGGGAGAAAGAGGAGAGGGAGGGAGGGTAGGAGAGGGATGGGGAAGTTAGAAGAACAGAGGAGGAAGAGTGGGACCCATTACCCCTTACTGTTGGTCATTTGACACTATAATTACATCCTCTGGCCCCTCCACACTCCCACACTCCCTTCACCACTCCCACACTCATCCAACACTCCCACACTCCCTTCACCACTCCCACACTCCCTCCACCACTCCTCCTCCCCCACAGCCCACACCACCACCTACGCTCCCACTCTCCTCACAACCCTACATTCCTTACACACTCCTTCCCACGCCCCCACACTCTTTCCCACTCCACAATTCCTCCTACTCCACACTTGCTCCCACACCCTCATATTCCACACTCCATCCCACTTCACCTTCCCACACTCCTTCACACATCTCTACTCCCTCACAGCACACTCCTACACCCCACAGCATCCCTCCAACAGCCTCCCACAGTACACACCCCCCCCCCACAGCACACTCCCACAGATGGATAGTCCTACACGGGGAACAAGAAGCCGGTGGTGGGGGCAGGTGACCGTGTTTGGTGCACTGGAGGAGGGGTTGATTGTGATGATGGTGATTGTGGTGATGATGATGGTGGTTGTGGTGGTGGTGATGATGATGATGTTGTGGTGGTGATTATGATGATGTTTTGTGATGATGATGTGGTGATTGTGGTGGTGATGATGATGATGGTGATTGTGGTGGTGATGATGATGGTGATTGTGGTGGTGATGATGATGGTGATTGTGGTGGTGATGACGATGCTGATAATGATAGGTTAGGTTAGGTTAATCTATAGGTGATATATAATCTGGGGTGGAGAGTGTTGGTGATCCACTTAATGTTACATAATAATTCCTGGAGATAAATGTATTGCATTTATCAGAGCCGCCAAGAGTGTCCTTAGTTATAACTAGACCCAGCCAGTGTTGTCGTTGTTGTTATTGGTGTTAGTGTTATTTTGTTATTTTTGTTGTTCATGTTGTTATTTTTATTTTTGTTGTTATTATTCTTGTTTTGTTTTATCTTGTTATTGTTGTTTTTGTTGTTATTGTTTTTGTTGTTATTGTGTAATTTTTGTATGTAATTTTTATAGTTTTTATTTTATTTAGTTTTTTGTTGTTATTGTTGATGATGATGTTAAAATGATGAGGAAGAATGTGAGGAGGGGAAGAGGAGGGGAAGCAAGAGGAGGGGAAGGGTTGGTTAATGGAAGGGTATGTGGAGAGGGAGGGAATGGGAGGAAAGGGGTGTGGGAGGGAAGGAGTGAGGGAAGAGAGAGTGGGAAGGAGGGTTTTAGTTTGGTTTAACAAATTTATTGACAAAGCCTGTAGTACAGTTTGCCTATTCTGAGTAATTCAGTCAGGTCTTGACACTGAGGGTGGTATCACTGTTCACTGCCACGCAGGACAGAGGTTCATACACAAAGAAATACATCATATTCATTAGCAGTATATATAGGTCAGAGTCGTGTGGGTGATGTCACTGTTCACTGCCACGCAAGACAGTGGTTCATATACATTGGACGTCATATTCTATTTGAGGATTAATCAGTGTGGACTAGCAAATTTGGGATAAACAGCAAAAATGTCCTCAAGCACTCCTGATTCAATGTAGAATTACAAAGTTCATGATACAATAAGCCAGATGGTCTGAAGTCTTTGTCAGTGTCACATTCAATAATATAGTGTTCAAGTGTATGCTTTAAAGGTTTATCACAAAGTTTACATGCTGAGTGTTCCGGTATGGGTACAGCGTCACTAACATGTCGGATGTGTCTGTATCCTAGTCTAATTCTGGCCACGACTACATCACATTGTCTGGTTCTGTCCTTATGCTGGCCATACCGGTCCTCTTTGTCACAAAAATTTGTCATATTTACTAATGCTACAACTGCCAGGTCTCTCTGCATTTCACTTTTCTAGATCAGAGTTCATGATTCTGACTTGAATGTTTTAAGTCTGACTGGACATGCGCCAAGGTCACGGTCAACATTTTCTTCCTTACATGCCCCATTGGCCAGTCTGTCCGTTCAGTCATGATACCTGATTCCAACATGGGACGGAATCCACACAAATTCGATACGAAAGTTGTTCTCATTGGCAGTTATCACATTTCTTTTAATATCACATGCAACTTTAGACATAGAACCTGACGGGCTGTTCATTGATTTTAAAGCACTTTGAGAGTCACAGAATATCACCCCACCTCCATTTTCTTTGAGGTAATCTGTAGCTAAGTAGATTCCAGTTAGTTCAGTTTGTGTTGTGCTGGCCCAGTTGTTCAGCCTTTGTTTGTTTGACACTATCATCTCTTTTCTTTTATATATTACAATTGCACAGCCTGTTCTACCTGTGTTTGTCTGCACAGAACCATCAGTAAAAGCATAACATTCACTTGATTTAATACTCTCTATGTGTCTGTTAATAGTTTCTAGTGTGACACATCTCCCACATCGGTGTTTAACATTTGCCTACCAACAGGTGTAATTGATAGGAACTGATATGTCCAGCCAAGGAGGGAATGGCATTAATGGGATCTGGAGGGAGGGAGTGTGTGTGTGGGGGGATTCCCGAGAGGTGAGTTGGAAAGACAAAAGACAGTCAGGAGGGTGTTAGTATGTGGGTAGGGTGTGTGGTGGTGTGGTAGGGTGTGTAGTGGTGTAGGTAGGGTGTGTGGTGGTTATGGGTGGGGTGTGTGGTGGTGTGGGTGGGTGTGTGGTGGTGTGGGTGGGGTGTGTGGTGGTGTGGGTGGGCGTGTGTGGTGGTGTGGGTAGGGTGTGTGGTGGTGGGTAGGGTGTGTGGTGGTGTGGTTTGTGTGTGAGGGTGCAGGTAGGGTGTGTGGTGGTGTGGTAAGGTGTGTAGTGGTGTAGGTGGGGTGTGTAGTGGTGTGGAGGTAGGGTGTGTAGTGGTGCAGGTAGGGTGTGTAGTGGTGTGGGTGGTTTGTGTAGTGGTGCAGGTAGGGTGTGTAGTGGTGTCGGTGGTTTGTGTGGTGGTGCAGGTAGGGTGTGTAGTGGTGGTGGTTTGTGTAGTGGTGCAGGTAGGGTGTGTAGTGGTGTAGGTAGTTTGTGTAGTGGTGCAGGTAGGGTGTGTGTAGTGGTGTCGGTGGTTTGTGTGTGGGTGCAGGTAGGGTGTGTAGTGGTGTAGGTGGTTTGTGTAGTGGTGCAGGTAGGGTGTGTAGTGGTGTGAGTAGGGTGTGTAGTGGTGTGGGTGGGGTGTGTAGTGGTGTGGGTGGTTTTTGAGTGGTGAGGGTGGGGTGTGTGGTGGTGTGGGTGGTTTGTGTGATGTGGTGCAGGTGGGTTGTGTAGGTGGTGTGGGTGGGGTGTGTGGTGGTGTGGGTGGTTTGTGTAGTGGTGCAGGTGGGGTGTGTGTGGTGTGGGTGGTTTGTGTGGTGGTGCAGGTGAGGTTGTGTGGTGGTGTGGGTGGTTGTGTAGTGGTGCGGGTGGGGTGTGTAGTGGTTCAGGTAGGGTGTGTGAGTGGTGTGGGTGGGGTGTGTGAGTGGTGTGGGTGGTTTGTGTGGTGGGTGCAGGTGGGGTGTGTGTGGTGTGGGTGGTTGTGTAGTGGTGCAGGTGGGGTGTGTAGTGGTGTCAGTGGTTGTGTGGTGTGTAGGTGGGTGTGTGGTGGTGTGGGTAGGGTGTGTGTGGTGTAGGTAGTTTGTGTGGTGGTGTGGGTGGGGTGTGTGGTGTGGTGGTTGTGTAGTGGTGTAGGTGGGGTGTGTGGTGGTGTGGAGTGTGTGAGTGGTGCAGGTAAGGTTTAGTGGTGTGGGTAGTTTGTGTAGTGGTGTAGGTAGGGTGTGTGGTGGTGGGTTAGGGTGTGTAGTGGTGTGGGTGGTTGTGAGTGGTGTGGGTATGGTGTGTAGTGGTGTGGGTGGTTGTGTAGTGGTGTGGTTTGTGTAGTGGTGGTGGGGTGTGTGTGTGTGGTGGTGTGGGTGGTTGTGTAGTGGTGTAGAGTGGTTTGTGTAGTGGTGTAGGTAGGGTGTGTGTAGTGGGTGTGGAGGTAGGGTGTGTAATGGTGTGGGTAGGTGTGTAGTGGTGTAGGTAGGGTGTGTGGTGGTGTGGGTAGGTGTTGTGGAGTGGTGTGGGTAGGGTTGTGTGGTGGTGTGGGTAGGGTGTGTGTGGTGTAGGTAGGTGTGTGGTGGTGTGGAGTGGGTGTGTGAGTGGTGTCGGTGGGGTGTGGTGGTGTAGGTAGGGTGAGATGGTGTGAGAGGTGTGGGTATGGTGTGAGGGTGAGAGAATAGTGTGAGAGGAGGTGAGAGAGAGAGCATTGTTTACTCGACAGCTGACAGACTAAGACATGTTAGGACGTGTTTATATGTAAGATGTAAACAAGAAAAATATCTAACTCCCCTCCCTTCCTCCTTCTCCTCCTCCCCCTCCACCCTCTCCCTCTCCCCTTCACCTCTCCCCCCTCCACCCTCTCCCCTCACCCTCTCCCCTCCACCTTTTTTCTTCCTCCTCCTCCACCTCCCTCCTCCACTCTCCCTCCTCTTCCCTCCCCTCCCCACCTTCCTTCCCCTCCCCTCACCCCTCCACCCTCTCCCCCCTCACCCTCCACCCTCTCCCTCCCCTCCACCCTCTCCTCCCCCCTCCACCCCTCCACCCTCTCCCCTCTCCCTCACCCCTCCACCCTCTCCCACCCTCTCCCTCCCACCCCTCCACCCTCTCCTCCCTCCACCTCCCCCACCAGACATCCCGACCCTGGTAGATAGATAGATAGATAAGGTATTTAATTTAATTCGTATTCCTGTATTTACTGTAACCTGCAACCTGTAACGTTCATCCTGTACCCTGTAACCTTCACTGTAACCTGTAACGTTCATCACCCTGCAACCTTCACCCTGTAACCTGTAACGTTCATCCTGTACCCTGCAACCTTCACCCTGTAGCCTGTTGACTTCACCCTGTCACCTGTTGTCTTCACCCTGTAACCTGCAACCTTCACCTTGTAACCTGTAACCTTCACCCTATAACCTGTAATCAAGCCTGTAACCTGACAGTGTACTGGCAGGTTGTCTCCACAGGTAGAGGCAGGGAACAAGCCGACTGTACCAGCATACGACAAACCCATGTAAGTTATCCTCTAGTGTGTGTGTGTGTGTGTGTGTGTGTGTGTGTGTGTGTGTGTGTGTGTGTGTGTGTGTGTGTGTGTGTGTGTGTGTGTGTGTGTGTGTGTGTGTGTGTGTGTGTGTGTGTGTAACATCAACCATAATGAATACAGGTGCATACAGTGTACATTGATTGCATAGTTAGGTTGTGTACAGGCGGTGGGTGTATGTGGGTGTAGAAGTGGTGGGTGTGGGTAATGGGTGTAAGTGGTGGGTGTGGGTGATGGGTGTAGTGGTGGGTGATGGTGTGTGGTGGTGGGTGTGGGGGTGGGTGATGGTGGTGGTGTGGTGATGGGTGTGAGGTGGGTATGTGTAGTGGGTGTGGACGTGACTCACTACACCACTCTGACTCGACTCCAGTCACTCCTAGCTATTCCGACCCCTCTCTCTCTCCTCTCACCCTCTCCCTCTCCCCCCTTGTCTCCCTCTCCTCCCTCGTCTCCCTGTCCTCCTGTGTTCCCTCTCCCCTTGTCTCCCCTCTCTCCTCCTTGTCTCCCCTGTCCCTCCTTGTCTTCCTCCCCTAGTCTCCTCTCCTTCCCTGTGTCCCTCTCCTCCTTATCCTCTCCTTGTACCCGTTTCCCCTCTCCCTTTTTTTCTGTCCCCTATATTTTCCACTATCTTCTTTTTCTCTCTTCCTTTGCTGATCTCTCTCTCTCTCTCTCTCTCTCTCTCTCTCTCTCTCTCTCTCTCTCTCTCTCTCTCTCTCTCTCTCTCTCTCTCTCTCTCTCTCTCTCTCTCTCTCTCTCTCTCTCTCTCTCTCTCTCTCTCTCTCTCTCTTTTCCTCCTTCACACAGAGGGTCGACTGGCCGAGTGGAGGAACGTCTGCGATGCTGAATGCTCGTACAGACGCTGTTATTGACTTAATGGGCACAGTCTGTTAGTCTGTTGCCCAGTGATCCATAGCTCTGAAGAACACCTCCTCAGACTCACACGCACACTACACCTGTACACACACTACACCTGTACACACACTACACCTGTACACACACTACACCTGTACACACACTACACCTGTACACACTACACCTGTACACACACACTACACCTGTACACACACTACACCTGTACACATACACACTACACCTATACACACACTACACCTGTACACACACTACACCTGTACACACACACTACACCTGTACACATACTACACCTGTACACACTACACCCTTGTACACACACCACACCTGTACACACACCACCTGTACACATACACTACCTTATACACATACACTACACCTGTACACATACACTACACTTATACACATACACTACACCTGTACACACACTACACCTGTACACACACTACACCTGTACACCACCACTGTACATACACTACACCTGTACACACTACACCTGTACACACACTACACCTGTACTCACACTACACCTGTACACATACACCTGTACTCACACTGCACCTGTACACACACTACATGTACACACACTGCACTACACACTACACCTGTACACACACTACACCTGTACACACACTACACTGTACACCACTACACCTGTACACACACTACACCTGTACACACACTACACCTGTACACGCAGACTACACCTACATAAACACCACTCCTGTACGTTGCATCAAGTGTACATCAGCATCTGTAACACACACACACACACACACACACACACACACACACACACACACATACACACACACACACACACACACACACACACACAGACACACACACACACGCACACACACACACACACACACACACACACACACTACACCTGCACATACACTACACCTGTACACAGACACTGCACCTACACACACACACACTACTCCTGTACGTACATCAGGGAGTGTACATCAGCATCTCTACACACACGACAGTTCAAACGTGATTAGGCGTCAATATGTAGTTGCGGTGTTCCCTCCTCCCTCCTAGGCACTGCCTCTCTCCTCCTCCCTCCCACTCTCCCTTTCCCCTCAACCCCCCACCTCCTTCCCTTTCCCCCAGCCTCCTCCCCTCCCACTCTCCCTTTCCCCCTCAACCCCCTCCTCCCCCCTCCCTCTCCCTTTCCTCAGCCCCCCTCCTCCCCCCTCCTCTCCCTTTCCCCCCCTCAATTCCCCTCTTCCCCTCCCCTTCCCCCCCTCCCTCCCTTCTTCCTCCCCTTCTCTTCCTCCTCTCTCTTCCTCTTTCTATCCTTCACCTCCTTCCTTCCTTCCTCTCTCCTTCCCTCATCTACCAATCTACTTCTTCCCTCCCCTTTGCCCCTTCATCACCCCTCCCCTGAACCCCTGGATGAACACTTCAGATAGATAAATAAGGTTTGTGTTGTGGCTGTGGGGACTACCACACTAACCTTCGCTTCTGTGTAACCCGTGTCTAGTCGTGCTCTCTCTCTCTCTCTCTCTCTCTCTCTCTCTCTCTTCTCTCTCTCTCTCTCTCTCTCTCTCTCTCTCTCTCTCTCTCTCTCTCTCTCTCTCTCTCTCTCTCTCTCTCTCTCTCTCTCAATAAGTCAATATTTACAAGTATTAAATAAATTATGTCTTTTGGAAGATGAGAAAATATTGACTGATGAAAAATAGAAATAATTATTTTTATATTTCAGAAAATACAGAATTGTCTTGACTTATACAGAGGAAATACAGAATTACGGGAATCTTAGATGTTAATACATGATACATTCTAGAGCATACATGGGCGTTAATATATGATACATACAACCTAGGGTATACATCTGTGTTAATACATGATACATACAACTAAGGTATGGACGTTAATACTGTGCTAGGGTATACATCTGTGTTAATACATGATACATACAACATAGGTATGAACGTTAATACATGATGCATTCTGGGGTATACATGGGTGTTAATACATGATACATACAACCTAGGTATGAACGTTAATACATGATACATACATTCTAGGGTATACATGGGTGTTAATACATGACACTACATCCTGGATGGGTTTCAGAGGGCTCACTCATGGCCATATGTGTCTTCCTCACAGCACACAGTCTTCCTTATGTGTCCTGTGACTCACCAACCTGTTATTACACCCAGGGTGGCTTACTGTGCCGTGTGTGTGTGTGTGTGTGTGTTGTGTGTGTGTGTGTGTGTGTGTGTGTGTGTGTGTGTGTGTGTGTGTGTGTGTGTGTGTTTTCGTGGACTTCTTACAAACTTTCATTGAACGGCCACATGTTACCACCCCAAAAAAATAAAAAATAAATAAATAAAATAAAATAAAATAAAATATGAAACTGTTTATTCTTTCAAGTTTAATGGAGTGACATCAAGGACACGAATAGCATTGTATGACCCTGGTACTGGAGGTCAAAGGTCAAATGATCATATATTTTTTTTTATTTACTACAAGAATAAATTATTTCGTCTTGCCCGTGTAGGTGTGTGCCCGACCTTGTCCCCACGAGAACCTAAGCAAATATTAGTGGATTTTGATGTAACTTGGCTTGTATATAAAGTAGACCACAGAAATGTCTTGGTTAAGTTCAATAATGACAACTTTCCTTCGTTTCTGGCGCGAGTTATGACCTCTTGAACTTCACTACGACCCTACGGGGAGATGTGACCAATTAAATGTCATCTCGGTGGTGTTAAAGGTGAAGCTCTTGACATATATCAGTTTATAACCTGTCTTATATAACGTAAGTATAGACATGTGTTATGAATCACTGGGTATTAATCCTTTATGGTGACGTGGTAATGCCTCTCTCTGCCTCATATTACGTTACGATGGTGTGATGATAAACAAACGGGTCCTTAAGTTTACCCAGAGTCTCGCCCTTAACCACGTGTGGCTCTAAGGCTCCGGTTATGGGGAGAAATTAACTGAGGAATATGAGTGAATATGAGGTCTCTCTCTCTCTCTCTCTCTCTCTCTCTCTCTCTCTCTCTCTCTCTCTCTCTCTCTCTCTCTCTCTCTCTCTCCATTCACATTCTGACGCTGTGTGTGTGTGTGTGTGTGTGTGTGTGTGTGTGTGTGTGTGTGTGTGTGTGTGTGTGTGTGTGTGTTTTATATTAGTTGGTGACAAGTATATAAGCGTATGATGTATGGTGTTGACGGTGTACCTTCTACTGCACCACTACCTCCTCTAAGCTAGCATGTCCGTGTGTGTGTCCGTGTGTGTGTGTGTGTTAGACCAGACCTTCGGGAGAGGAAACACGGAGCATTCTTAGCAGCGGTACGTGACCAGACTCTGTATAATGTGATAAGATGAATATTGATATTTTTTTGTTATTCTACTGGGCAGCTGTGACTCTGAGTTAGGGCTGTGTGGTGTAGTGTGGTGTGGGTGTGTGTGGGTGTATATGTGTGGGTGTGGGTGTGTGGGTGTATATATGTGTGTGTTGTGGTGTCCGTATTGTGGTGTAGTGTGGCGCAGTTATTTGAATTTTGCCGCGGACAGCAGCTGTTTATTGTACACCCCATACTCATCTGGTGAGCAGTCGCACAAAAGGATTACAGAGTAGAGGCCACAAAGGGTGTTTATTGGACCCCACACACCTTACAGTTAGTCTTGTTCACATCTGGCAGGAACATACTGCCAGAGTGTGTGGCCATATGTCTGGCTACACCACACATTTGTTCACATCTGCCTGAGGGACATAGAACATAAGAATGGAGGAAACTGCAGCGGGCCTATTGTCCCATATACTGGGCAGGCCATTACACCCAATCCCTATTGCTCATATATTCATCCAACCTATGTTTGAAGCTATCCAGCGTATTCGATTTATTATGATGTTTACCTATTTCGCGCCTAAATCTAAATTTGTCTAATTGTTATGAGTTCGTCTCTGGTTGGATAGTTTGAGTACCTTTGTTATATCACCTTTGTTTCGCCCTGACTTCCATTTATACACCTCGATCATATCGCCTCGCTCTACGTCTCTCGAGGAGTGCAAATTAAGATGCTTTAACCTGTCTCTGTACTCAGAGTTCCTAATGCGGATTAGTTTGTCATTCTCCTCTGGATTCTTTCTGGGATTTATCCATTCTGTAATCGGTGACCAGAACTGAACTGCGTAATCCAAGTGAGGTCAGCGCAAGATATAGTTTTAGGATGACCTCTCTCTGTCTTGTAACTACCACTCCTTTGTATGAACCCAAGTACTTTATTAGCCTTGTTTCGAGCAAATACACGTTGTTGACTTGGTTTAAGAGTCCTACTTATCATTACTCCTAAATCTTTCTCACATTCGGCCATAAGTCTGGCCACACACTTTACATTTGTTCACATCTGCCTGAGGGACATACTACCAGAGGTACTTATACCTTATGCATCAGTTATGTATCTCAGGTAGACATGTATCACTGTTAGACACCTGTTTTGCACGGTCTCACACCGAGCAGAGAGAGGTCAACTGGAGGGTTTTCTTGACAAATTGATGACAGTCCCCGGGTGTGAGGGGTCATGTGGTGAACAGGAACCATGAGGAGAAGGTCGGGGTAACAGAGAGAGGTCAGAGGTCACAGAGAGAGGTCAGAGGTCACAGAGTGGTTAAGGTCACAGTACAATGGGGGTTCAGTAGATAAAGACAGACAGACAGACACTAAATTAAATAAATTGACAAGAAAAGAGAAGCAGGCAAAGAGATATTGATCACCACATAGATAGATAGATAGATAGATAGATAGATGAAAACTTACCAAAGTCAACCTAAGAATCCTAACTTGGGATCAGTTATCATTACTTGCCCAAATCACAGTAGGTTTAATGATTGAAGGCCCAACTTAGGATGAGACCTTATTATGTGTGTGTGATGAGGGACGATCTCTCTCTCTCTCTCTCTCTCTCTCTCTCTCTCTCTCTCTCTCTCTCTCTTTTTTTTTTTTTTCCAGTAGATTTAATTTGACCAAGAGGAAGAACATGAGGTTAAAATATTTATTTGTTCAGTTTGTATGTATGTATGTATGTATGTATGTATGTATGTATGTATGTATGTATGTATGCAGACTCCTTATTTTCTTATGTTCTTATGTTATAAACAATAAAAAAGTACAAGTATTTTTTACGAAACTTTGTACACAAATAGTGACGTCATTAATTAAATTGACCGAGGATTGAATTACATGTTAATAAATATGGTCAGTCAATCTTCACATGGTCAAAATGGCGTGACAAAAGACTAGTTCGCTTTGTGTACACCTAACGTTACACACACACACACACACACACACACACACACACACACACACACACACACACTATTGTAACATGCAGGAAAAACATGATTAGGTTTTGTTTACATGTCAGCTGAGGTCAAGGTCACTACAGAAGGTCAATAACTAAGGTGTTTCAGTGCGTATATTTTATTAAATAATATACTAATCAGCAACAGGTAATAGGTAAGAGAGAGATACAGGTGCACTTCATAAGGTCTCCTTCATCTTGGTCGCGATAGTCACTTGTTTTTGTATATTTAATTCACGTGTTTTGTCCAATATCTTCAAATATAACATAAAACAAAGAGTAAATAATAGCAGAGAAATAAAATTACAATATCGTAAAATATCACAGACGCGAAATAGAAAAAAATGGTAACAAAATCAACACAACAATATACGAATGAAAACAAAGACGAGGCGTTCTAAATCTCGCCTAGGTGTCTTTGAAAACATCTTAAGTGAGCAATACGATTGAGTCTCCGTGGCAATATCGACGTCATATACGTTATATCAATGCTATAAAAATAAAACTCCAGTCAGGGAAAGGAAGTGAATTAATCTCAATAAACCTTTAAGAATCAGAGGTCAGTGCACTGCGCCTAAGATAGCTAGAGAGAGATTGGCGGCTAGTCAGTTAGGCAGCTTGTAAATGAGTTAAGAGACACCCGGCAGACAGGTGTACCATGTCGTTAACACCAACAGGTTGAGGGAATAGACCACTTCATTATTTTCTTCCTCTTGATTCATGGTGTGTGAGTGTAGGAGAATTTGTCGTAGTTATCCCTTTGAGAGTTGGTGTTCATATTCTTTTTTATGCCAGTGAATTCTCTTTTTTTTTTTCTCTCTCTCTCTCTCTCTCTCTCTCTCTCTCTCTCTCTCTCTCTCTCTCTCTCTCTCTCTCTAACTTCATCAGACCCAAGTGATTGTCTTTCGGGCTTCACCTGTTTGCTTGTGTTATATTTTTATTATTTCACGGCACTAACCTGTAATTTACGGTCCTGTGCTGTATTTTACTGTCATGGTGTATTTGGTGTTGTATTTCATTGTATTTTGGCGTTTAATCTTACCTGGGCGTTTAATCTTACCTGTGGGCGTTTAATCTTACCTGGCGTTTAATCTTACCTGGGCGTTTAATCTTACCTGGGCGTTTAATCTTACCTGGGCTTTAATCTTACCTGGGCGTTTAATCTTACCTGGGCGTTTAATCTTACCTGGTGTCTTAATCTTACCTGGCGTCTTACCTGGTGTTTAAATTCTTACCTGGGCGTTTAATCTTACCGGAGTTTAATCTTACCTGGGCGTTTAATCTTACCTGGCGTTTAATCTTTGCCGCTGCCAATCTTACTGGGCGTTTAATCTTACCTGGGTGTTTAATCACCTGGGCGTTTAATCTTACCTGGGCGTAATCTTACCTGGGCGTTTTCTTACCTGAGGCGTTTTATACCTGAGCGTTTTTATCTTACCTGGGCGTTTTATCTTACCTGGGCGTTTAATCTTACCTGGCCGTTTAATCTTACCTGGGCGTTTAATCTTACCTGGTGTTTAATCTTGGGCGTTTAATCTTACCGGCGTTTAATCTTACCTGGCGTTTAATCTTACCTGGCCGTTTAATCTTACCTGTCCGTTTTCTTACCTGGCCGTTTAATCTTACCTGGTGTTTTAATCTTACCTGGGCGTTTAATCTTACTTGGGCGTTTAATCTTACCGTGTTTAATCTTGCCTGGGCGTTTAATCTTACCTGGGCGTTTAATCTTACCTGGCGTTTAATCAGTGGTATACGCATTTCTCTGGGCGTGTTAATAAAAAGCGTATTTACCAAAGACTTAGTGGCGTATTGGCGTAGAGGGCAAGAGAGGGCAGTAATGATGGGAGGGAATTAATTTAGTGGGCAATAATGTGAAGGGTAATTCATGTAATGGGCAATTAATATAAGGGGCAAGAATGGGCAAGATGTCAGTTCATGAGGTAGTGGAAGTTTAACCTAAATTTTTCTGGTGATGGGAGAGAGAATGGGTGAAGGAGGAGGAGAGGAATTGAAGGGGAAAGAAGAGGAGGAAGGAAGGTAATGGGGAGAAGGGAGGAAGGGGAAGGAGGGAGGGTTAAGGGAATGCGGGGTGAAGGGAATGGCTGACTGGAAGGGTAAAGGAGGAGGAGGGAAGTGTAGGTAGGAGGAGGAGGAAGGGGGAGGGGGGAGGGAGGGAGGAGGGAGGAAGGGGTGGGAAGGGATGGAAGGATATTTATATGAAAAATCTCCTCTCTCTCTCTCTCTCTCTCTCTCTCTCTCTCTCTCTCTCTCTCTCTCTCTCTCTTTCTTTGCGTCAAGGATCGATTACTTTCGGGCAAGACACAGCCGATGACGTCACATTGTTTACATCGCTGTAGGTTCTCGCGCGCACTAAACACAAGAACCTTTTACCGACCCGCGTTCTTCTTAAGGAAATATTATCACTATCCCTTAAGCCTTTTCTCTTTGGTATATAGTTTTCTTAAGGTAATATCTTGATTTATGTCGTATAGAGAGATGTATTAGTTGATATATAAGCGCGGTGTATCGAGAAATATAAATGAATTGTTTAACATCTGCGAAATATTGGATACTTTCTGAAAGTAGTTCAAACTAGAGGACATTTTTTTTGCTCCCTGTAACTATCGGGGGATAGAGTCGTCCAGTTGGCCCATTAAGGCGGACAGTTTGGTATCTTCTTTCTTTTAGATCAACCCTAAACTCGCTAAACTACTTTTCCCTAACCTCTTCTACCCGCAATGGGTTAAAGCCTAGCTCGAGGAATCTAGTCACAGAACAATATGACCGCCATTTTGATCGCCATATTTGTGTCCTTATACTGAATCAATTTCAGTTTTTATATTGTTAGTTAGGAGGAAAATTTGACTTACGAACATTTGAGGTCTGTTGAGAGTCTTGCTGAAGCATAAGATATAACCTGAATTAATTTAATCTATTTAACCTAACCTTCTCATAAATTCAACCTATTTTAATCTATCCTGTCTAATGTTAAGCCGAACCTTATTTAACATAACTCAACCTAACCTACCCATAATTCGATCTATTTTATCTCTGCCTCATGTTAAAGCTTAACCTAACCGAACCTACTCATAATTCGGCCTATTTTTACTCTATGCTAACCATATTTAAATTTAACTTGACCTACTTCAAAGTAAATGATTGGACAGCCATAGCACCCAATTACGCTTTAAATCTACATGTATGTCGGAAATAACGAGCGGTGATTGGTTTTTCTGCGTCTTTAGTATAATTCTTAACCTATCATGGTGTTTGCTCTTCCCATCATGTTTTGCGCTGCTGATTGGTCCCTCACTATCATGACATACGCTGATTGGTCGTCCCCCTTCATGACGTATTGCGCTGATTGGTCGTCCGCGACGTACGCTGATTGGTCCCCCCTATGACGTACGCTGATTCGTCATTGTCCCCTATGACGTACTGATTGGTTCATAGAAGATCAATTAACACACACACACACACACACACACACACACGTATACGTATTTCAGTTTTGGCGGGCAGAAGAAATCAGCTGGTGTCTAAAACGCGCGGGAAAAACATAAACAAAACAAACCGGAAACAAAATTGGTGGGTAGAGGGATAGAGAGGATAGAGAGGGATGGGGGATGGAGAGGGATAGAGAGGATAGAGAGAGAGAGAGTAATGTAGGAGGGTTAAGAGGTAGAGGCAGAGCTATAAAGAGAAATAAAGATAACAGGGTAGATTAGAAAGTAGAGGCGGTAGATAAGGAAAGTAGATGATTGTGGTTTGGGCTTTCAGTAGATGACCAGGGTAGGAAGGAGAGAGGAAATATTGGCAAGGCTGGAGGTCGTCTGAAAGGACTGGATTATGTTAGGTTAAGTTAGGTTAGGTTAGGTTAAGTTAGGTTAGATTACGTTAGGTTAGAATACGTTTGATGGTACTGGGTTAGGGTTAGGTTAGATTACGTTAGGTTAGAATACGTTTGATGATGCTGGGTTAGGTTTGGTTAGGTTAGGTTAGGTTAGGTTAGGTTAACTGGGGGAGGTATGAGGGCCCTGTGCAGTTGGCTGGGGGCCCCACACCACGAGACAGTGAGAATTCTTAATGATGCCGTTGTGATGACAGGTTGTTAAGTGGGGGAGGGGGTGTAAAATAGCTCTTCTCTGGTTGGTTATGTGCATGCCAGTAACAAACACACACACACACACTCTCTCTCTCTCTCTCTCTCTCTCTCTCTCTCTCTCTCTAAAGTAGCGTACTAGATTCCTACAGATTTCTATCTTTAAGGAGTGTTTGTGTGTGTGTGTGTGTGTGTGTGTGTGTGTGTGTGTGTGTGTGTGTGTGTGTGTGTGTGTGTGTGTGTGTGTGTGTGTGTGTGTGCCAGACAGTGAGTCAGCAGGTGTGCCAATCCTCCTCGATGTAAATATCATAAATCGTGGCACTGGAGTGGGACACATGATGGCACTCTACCTCCATGGACGGGGGGGTTAAGGACAGCCCTACCACGGGATTCCAGAGTTAATAATAATAATCATAAACGGTTTATTAATAGAGTTGCAGCCGGTGGCTGAAAATACTCACAAACTTACATGTGAGTTAGACATAATGATATAATATACGTTGAATACATTTACAGGGCTGCTGTGCATAAATCAGAGTTGTTATTATTTTGTAATAGATGGGATGGTGCTGTTTATATCTATCATTGCGGGCTCTTATGGGCTGAATTTTGTTGTAGTGGCGGACTGCGCGAGGTGGGTGAGGGACGGCCGGTGGCATAGGGTAAGATGACCCAACCTTCTCACCTGGTTACAAATCTTCTTAATCTAGTTTGTACACACCATTACTCAAATTCATGTTGACAGATTTATAGGAAACCTACTAATGTGTGTTCATACATTCCTTATTATTCTGCTCTATAGAAGATTGATATTTTTTCATCAGTGTTTTTACGTGCTGTAAGAATATGCAGTCCGGAATTCATTGATGAGGAATATAAATATATCCATAATATTGACTTGAACCTTAAGTACCCTAGGTCTCTTATAGACAAATGCCTTAACACTACTAAGAACCGATCCCAAGCCCACCCATGACCATAAGAATCTCTTAGTATTACCATTTAACAAAAAATTTATCTCAAATTCCTTTACAACTGAAAACATTTAAAAACTCATGCACTGTTAAACAAATGTTAATCAAGAACTCCCCCGTCAATGCAGTGGTTGCACTTTATAAGGTTCCTTGCAAGGAATGTAATATGTTTCTACTTAGGCTAGACAGTTAAAGAGATCTTGTAACTAGACTTAAACAACATAAATATAGTGTTAGGACGAGCAGGAATCAATGCTCTGTTCACTCATATGAGAGACAATAAGCATTGCATTGACTGGGATAATGCCTCCTCAATATTACCTTGTAATTCAATTGTCAGTAGGAACATTATAGAATCCAGTCTCATTAATCATACCGAAACTGTCAACATGAATTTGAGTAATGGTATGTACAAACTGGATAATTTTGTGATTAAAAAGATTTGTAAACAGGTGAGCAGGTTGGGTCATCTTACCCTTTGACCTGACTACGGACAGCTGCCTTATAGAGATGGCATGGTCAATTTTTTTTATTAACAAGTTTAGTAAGGGTCACTGCCTTATGACCAGAACATTGTGGACCCCTGCTGTCCCCTAGGGCCTTGATCTCACTCTCCTCTACTGTCTATATTAGCCTTGTCAAGTATTATCTAGTCTGTACTCACCCCTGAAGATGTGAATTACACGAAAGCAACTTGGAACTTTATAAAGTATTATTTGCATTGTTTAGAGAAGAGAGTGAGATATTGCAGTTATAATTTGCAAAATATTTAGACAGGACTAGTAAATATTTTCACAAGAATGTAAAAATTCGAGGGTATTATTACAATATTTCAACAGGAAGAGAAAAGATTGTGGATTTTTCCAATATTTCTGGAAGAGATATTGCAGTATTACGGTATTTGCAATATTTCAACAGCAAGGGGGAATAGTCCTTACTTCTTTGCAATATTTCGAGGGGAGAAGATACGATCATTGCACTGTGTCCTGCAACATTTAGAAAGATGGGAGATGTTGCAGCAGCATTTGCATTATCGACAAGAGCTGAAGGTTGATGCCGCGTTCATTAGTGGCTACCTGTCTCTCAAGGCCGAGACAGAGAGACATCAACGAGACAGAGGGTGAGAGACAGTAGTGAGAGAGTTGAGGAGACAACGAAAGAGAAGAGGGTGAGAGACAGTAGTGAGAGAAGGGGAATGAGAGAGAATGAAAGAGAAGAGGGTGAGAGACAGTAGTGAGAGAATGGGAATGAGAGAGAATGGAAGAGAAGAGGGTGAGAGACAGTAGTGAGAGAAGGGGAATGAGAGAGAATGAAAGAGAAGAGGGTGAGAGACAGTAGTGAGAGAATGGGAATGAGAGAGAATGGAAGAGAAGAGGGTGAGAGACAGTAGTGAGAGAAGGTAGGTTGAGAGACAATAGTGAGAGAAGAGGGTGTAAGAAACAATAGTGCGACAAAGGGAGTGAGAAACAATATTGCGAGAGGGTGAGAGATAACAGGAGACACTAGAGAGACAGAGAGCAATTAAAGGTAAGAGTTAAAGACACAGATCCGTGAGAAACAGAGCCGTGAGAGATAAGAGCGAGAGACAGAGCCATGAGAGACAGAGCCATGAGAGATAAGAGCGAGAGACAGAGCCGTGAGAGATAAGAGCGAGAGACAGAGCCGTGAGACAGAGCCGTGAGAGACAGAGCCATGAGAGATAAGAGCGAGAGACAGAGCCGTGAGAGATAAGAGCGAGAGACAGAGCCGTGAGAGATAAGAGCGAGAGACACAGAGCCTGGTGGAGGGAAACATCGTCTTTAACTGGTTGGTTGAGAAGGAAAAACATTCGCCTTCACCTCTTGAGTTACCAGACTGTGTGTGTGTGTGTGTGTGTGTGTGTGTGTGTGTGTGTGTGTGTGTGTGTGTGTGTGTACTCCTGATATTAGTGGAGATGGAAATATAGTGGAGAAAGTGTCTGTCTGTCTGTCTGTCTGTCTGTCTGTCTGTCCGTCTGTCCTTGCATCAATGTCAATGTGTCGTTTTTTCGTAATAACTTGGCGCCAAATCTCATCTAACTTCAACCAAATTTGCAACAGGTGAAGATATCATACAGGTCTTAAGTGGGTGTAAATATCGGGGGATTTCATTCATACGTGATTGAGTTATAGCTGAGTGAATTTAGGGAGCATTTACGTTTTCTTAAGGTGTGTGGAGATAAAGTGTTCCCTGTGTGTGAAATATTACCCTTTGTTTTTCGTGATGGGGGAGAGAGAGAGAGAGAGAGAGAGAGAGGTAAAACACGTAACTGAAGTGAGATAGTTAAGAGAGAGATAGAGATAGTTGAAGAAGAGAAGAAGAGAGAACTCGTGTCTGTGTTAGTATAAAATTGACCAGGAATTTGGAGAATCTCTTCTTGACGAAATAAAAATATTTTTGTGTGTTGTGTGTGACGGCGGCCATATTTACGACACTGCACGTGTGTGTGTGTGTGTGTGTGTGTGTGTGTGTGTGTGGAATAATAATAGTAAAATTAACACAGCTATAGTTTTGTCCCACATGAACCTCACATGTTAACTAAAACCATTGAAATATGTCGTTTTTCCCCTGTAAGTAGTTTGTATAGGAAGTAGTTTGGCTCATGAAGCAGCTCCTCCGATCACTACCAACCTCTGCCCCACCACCAGCCTGCTGTCATGGCTCTCACCGTCGGCACTTGCTGATTTACACCACCTGAATTACGACATTAATCAAGACCAGTTGTTAAGAATTTACCAGCACACCCTCATGGTTACACCTCACCTGGACTGTTTCCCAAATACAGGCTTCCTAATAATACATAACTCAGGGATATACTGTAACTAACCTACAGTTGAAGTCAGTATTAACACCACAAATAACATTATCCAATTAACTTCCATGATCACAAAAAAAAAAATACTCATCTGCCTCTTGATAAGTAAAATACAGTAGGAGAGGGAGAAGATAGTCCCGCACGCCCTCTTGTAGCAGTCGTGGTTGTGCAGCAGACCAGGCAGGTGAAGCATAGGTGGGCTTACGAAATATAAATGTTGTGTAAACAGTCAAGAGTTCAGACGCAGGAGGTGGAGACGATACCAGGAAGGCTTAACGTGTGCTTCCAGTTCAGTTTGTTATCTATAGTGACGTCGAGGAGCTTAGTGGAGTCTACAACCTGGAGTGTGTTGGGGCCTAAAGTAATGGAGGGGGGTGGGACAAGGTCAGAGGAGAGGTTGAGGTGTATAACCATGGTCCTTGGTGACGTGGTTGTGGGTGGCCCAGTTTTGGAGACTGTTTAGTTTTAGTTTTTCACTTTCTTATATCTTTAACGTGTAATTAATTAAGGGAAATATTTATGTTAAGAAATGTTCAGAATTTACACCTTTGATGTTGTGTGTGTGTGTGTGTGTGTGTGTGTGTGTGTGTGTGTGTGTGTGTGTGTGTGTGTGTGTGTGTGTGTGTGTGTGTGTGTGTTTGTGTGTGTGTGTGTACGGGTTTGGTAAGAGGTGATAAGTTCGGATAAATTAAAGTTAGGTTAAGTTAGAATTCGATTAAGTTAGAGTTCAATTAAGTTATTGAAGGTTAGATTAGGTTAAGTTAGTTAGTTTGTTAGGTTAAGTTAGAGTTAAGTTTAGTTGGATTAAGTTTTTTAGGTTATGTTAAGTTACAGTTGATTTAAGTTAAGTTAGTTTAAGTTAGAGTTAGGTTAAGTTAGAGTTAGGTTAGGTTAGGCTAGCTTAGGTTAGGCTAGGCTAGGTTACGTTAGGATAGGTCAGGTTAGGTTAGGTTAGGTCACGTTAGGTTAGGTCACGCTCGGTTGAGCAGGATGGGTTGGGTTAGGTCACGTTAGTTTTGGCCACGTTAGGTTAGGTTTGGTCAGGTCACGCTCTGGTTTGGGTTAGGTTTAAACTAGGTTAGGTCAGGTCAGGTCACGCTAGGTTGGGTTAGGTTAGGCTCCATGGAGGGTAGAGTCGCCACTTGACGCCTCTACATGATGTGTTAAGTGGTGCTAACAAAGTATTTACGGCCTGCCAGGATAGTTATAGGTAATAGTCGTTTGTGTAGCGGCCTAATTGGTAGTTGGGGTGATATACAATGTGCTTCTGGGAGTGGTTTTATAAGATGCTCTCTCTCTCTCTCTCTCTCTCTCTCTCTCTCTCTCTCTCTTTTTTATTCTCTGTGTTCTATATTTCAGGTAAGTGACGAATGCTAATTGAGACTTCAAGGTACGTTTGCAGGTGTACAGGTAAGTGCCTAGGTAAGGGAAGTACCAAGGTGCGTGAAGCCACTGGGTGGTAGTATTTATTGAAATTTCTGAGTGAAGGAAGTATTTGTGATGATAGCTGTGAGTTAAGTACTTAGGTGAGGAAGTACCTGGGTGAAGTACCTGGGTGAGGCAGTATCGGAGTGAGAGAATTACATGGTCGAGGGCCTAGAGTGAAGAAAGTATCTGTTTAAAATTACCCAGGACAAGGGAAAAACTAGTGAGGGAGAACCTGGTGTGAAGGTACCTGGTGAGGTGCTTGGTGAAATTGCTGCATTATAAGGAGCTACCAGGTATAAAATCTTCTCTCTCTCTCTCTCTCTCTCTCTCTCTCTCTCTCTTCTCTCTCTCCTTCCGTCCTTCCTTCATTCATCATCTCGTTCCCTCTCCTTCCTTCCTTCCTTCCTTCAGCTCCCTCCCCCCCCTCTCCTTCCTTCCAGTGTTTCAAATAAAACCATATGTTCTTAGCTGTCTTTGGGTGGTCACGATAAGAGAGGTGAGGAGAGAGAGAGAGAGAGAGACACACACACACACACACACACACACTGAGACAGGGCTTCTTGAAGATGTATTTGATAGATAGATGAATGTTAGATAGATAAACAGAAGATGCATTGGCCTAGTTAGATGGAATATTTGGAATAACTCTCGAGTCCCAGGGGTGAAGTAGCACTCGGGAGCAGACGTGACCCTCCAACTCACCACAACACAGTCAAGTTCTCTCTGCACTGCGACTCATTCATAGGCCAGATCGTGGGTTTCAAATGTCGTGTGTAGGTGCCAAACTAAGTCATGGGCTGAAGTGTAATTCTTCGTGGAATAACAATGCCAAGACAGGGACAGACAGACAGACAGACAGGCAGACAGACAGACAGACAGACAGACAGACAGACAGACAGACAGACAGGCAGACATTGCACAACACAACGTCCCAGAAATAAAAGTTTATAAAATTTTTACTGACCTGATATTTATTTTAACCACCTTCTTTCCTGTGTGTGTGTGTGTGTGTGTGTGTGTGTGTGTGTGTGTGTGTGTGTGTGTGTGTGTGTATGTGTGTGTGTGTGTGTGTAGTGAACTCTCACTTTGGTCTGAGACAAATTTCAGCAACGACGGAAGATGTTGTTATTTCCCCCATACCAACGCTGTGGCGCCCTGCACCGTGGTGGCGCCCCTGCACCTGTGTGGCCGCCCTGCACCCTGTGTGGCCGCCCCTGTGCCTGTGTGGCCGCCCTTGGCACCTGTGTGGCCGCCCCCTGTTCCTGTGTGTGTCCCCCGCACCTGTGTGGCCACCCTGTGCTTGTGGTCGCCCCTGTACCTATGTGGCCACCCCTGCACTGTGTGGCCCCCTGTACCTGTGTGTGTGCCCTGTACCCTATGTGGCGGCCCCTGTGCCTGTGTGGCCGCCCCTGTGCCTGTGCCCCCTGTTCTTGTGTGGCCGTCCCCCGCACCTGTGGCGCCCCCTGTGCCTGTGTGGCCCCCCCTGTTCCTGTGTGGCCCCTGTACTGTGTGAGCTGCCCTGTCCTGATGGCCGCCCTCTGCACCTGTGTAGGCCCCTGTTCTTGTGTGCGTCCCACCTGTGTGGCCCCCCTATGCCTGTGCCCCTGTTCTGTGTGGCCCCCCTGTACCTGTGGCGCCCTGTACCTGTGTGGCCGCCCTGTACCTGTGTGTGCCCTGTTCCTGTGTGGCGCCCCTGTACCTGGGTGTGCCCCCTGTACCTGGTGCCCCTGCCTGGTGGCCGCCCCTTGCCTGTTGGCCTGCCCTATGTGGCCACCTGTGCCCTGTGTGGCCACCCTGTCCTGTGGCCGCCCCCTGTGCTGTGGCGCCCTGTATCTGTGTGGCCGCCCCTATACCTGTGTGTGCCCCTGTACCTGTGTGGCCGCCCCTGTACCTGTGTGTGGCTGCCCCTGCATCTGTGTGGCTGTCCCTGCCCTGTGTGGTGCCCTGCACCTGTGTGGCTGCCCCCACCTGTGTGGCTGCCCTGCACCTGTAGTGGCTCCTCTACCTGTGTGGCTGCCCCTGTGTACCTGTATGCGTATGTGGAGTGATCCCGGGCAGGGTGAAACTAGGTAAGTTTTTACCATTTGCCTTCTGTCTACCCAGCAGTACTGTGGACCTGATGGTAATGATTTCCGATCGTATTCCTGGGATAATGGTTAGCCAGTGCAGTTGGAGAGTTGTCCGGTCTTCTGGGACTATTCCTGACACTGGGTCATGCAGCCTGTTAACTCAGGGTGTGGTTGTTATGTTGGCGACTGCTTCTAAACCTAAACAAATTCAGCTTATGGTGGCCTGGGCCGGCCATCGTCGTTATACGAGGGCAACCATTAATATATATTAATATTATTATTATTATTATTATTATTATTATTATTATTTGTACGGCTGTGTACGAATGTATGTACGTGTGTGTGTGTGTGTGTTAATCTGAGTGGAATTAGGTAAGTTGGTGAAAATAGAAATGAAAAGAATAATTTATAAGAGAAAATGTGTAAAATTAATCTTCACTTTTCTGTTTCCCGAGAATGACTTTTGTGTGCTGTGTTAGTGGTGGTGGTGGTGTGATGGTAATGAGGGTGGTGTGATGGTATGTAATGGTGGTGGTGTGATGGTGGTACAGGTGGGTGTGAGAGTGGTGGTGAAGGTGAACAACTGTTCCCCCACCCATAAAGACTACCCCTTCCTTTAAATCATCTCTTAAAAATATCTATTGTCTAAGTATTAATATTTCTGTAACACCTCCTATATTTTACGTACCTGTTTTTATTGTTCATATTTAACTAGACATAATCCTGACAGCTCTGTCCTCTTGAACCTTATTACTGTACAACCTTGGCAGGTTGTACTGCTCATTATACTTTATGTTTTCTAATCCAATTGTAATTTATATATACTATAATAATAAAAGTATTATTAATAATAATAAATAAATAAAATTAATAAATATTGAAGTGATAACCGAGGTAACATTATGAGATGTTCTTATTACCACTATGCTATTGGACTATTCAGATGATACTAAATGTTACATAATACTTCCTTGGAGATAAATGTATAGTATATATCAGGTGCCTCAAAGAGAGCTCAGGTTCTCAACTGGCTCAGTCATGTTATAATATTGTTATTATTACCACTGTATCTGTGTTGTGTGGCTAAATAAACTGTTTCAATTCAGTTCAATTCAACATTCTTATGTTTCTCTCTCACGTGTGTATTCATGGCAGCTATTGGCTATTCATACACCTCTTGTACTCTACACTGACTCGTTCCAGTCTTCTCTCTCTCACTTGTATAGACCAAATTAATGCGTGTCTGGGGAAAATTTCGATTTGGTTTAGGGGAAGTTGTCGTGTTTTTAGGTAATTTTTTGGGTCTCGGGTAGCTGTTTGGGGGTGATTTTAGGTAATTTTTATATTATTTTAGTATTTTATTTTTGTAGATGATTTTTTTGTAATTTTCTCGGTTGTTTTTTGGGGGAAATTTCTTGTTGTTAGGGGAATTTATTCTTGTTATTAACACTCATAATTTTGTTGTGAGGAAAAAAAATCATTGTGTTGGTAAAATTCCGATATTTTGAGGGAAAAAAAATCGTGTGTCAAGAAAATAAATCATTACCACGGGAATTTTCACCACCGTAGAAAATATAGTTGAGTTGGCCATAAAATCAACTCCGTTCTCTCTAATGACCAAATCCCCGACGCCACATTTCCTCTTTATATAAAATTAAAAATAACAAAACAAAAGTCTTTCTTAAACCCATAATCAAATATTTTATCATTAACTTGTATGATCTTTTACATTTTATAACCTCGAGGGATTTAGAAGTTATTTAAGGTGAGGTTGTGGCTGGGTTAAAGAGGGCAGCCTTGGGAGAACGTTATGTACCCTGAAATAAATTGACGACACACTTAACCAAAGATGAACTAGCTTTGGGCCCCTTGTTAAATCGTCCCCTCGGCCTCCCCACCCCCAGCCCCCCCACCTCCAGTGTGAGAGGCCCTCAATGGGTATATGCCTGTCTGTCTGTCTGTCTATTTATCTGTTGACAAGTTAATAACATGGGCTGAAATTAACCCCTTCCTATTGTGTAACCGGAGGTCAGACTTGTAACACACACACACACACACACACACACACAGTCACGTGTTTACAGGTGTTGCCACAATACACCTGTCACTGTACTTCTGATGGTCGCGTTTATCCTGATGATCTGATTGGCACGAGTCAACTTAGCCTCCAATCCTGACGAGGATGGGGGGGTGGTGAAAACAGGAAGGGGGTGGACATTTGACCATTTTATCTATCCTGTCCATTCCATCTCTCTTCCCTTTCCCTGCCCGTCTATCCCCACCCCATCCATCTCATCTCCCCATCATCATCACCCTCCCCATCATTCCCCCCGCCATCAAGCCTTGACGACGGAGCTCATGATAATGCAAATTGTTTTGGTTCAGCTGATGGGCCCTTAAATCCCTCCCCCCACCCCACCTCCCCCCCACCCCCCAACTCCCCACCCTCCCCACTCCCACCTCAATCCTGTTATCCCACTGCCTTCTCTCCCACTCTTTCCTCATCCTCTCTCTCACATTCTCTCCCATCCCCCTTCTCTCACCTCCACCCTCCCTCTCCCCACCCCCCCTCTCCCCACCCCCCCTCTCCTCCCTACCCTCCCACCTCCCCACCTCTCTCCCTCACCCCCCTACCCCCCTCTCCCCACCCCCCTCCCACCCCCCCCTCCCCACCCCCCCTCTCCTCCCACCCTCCCCACCCCTCTCCCCCTCCCCATCCCCCTCCCCCACCTCTCTCCCTACCCCCTCCTCCCTCACTCCCCCTCTCCCCACCCCCCTACCCTCTTCTCTCCTCCCTACCCCCTTCTCTCTCCCTACCCCTCTCTCCCTCCTCCCCACCCCCTCTCTCCCATCCGCACCCCTCCTCCCTACCCCCCTCCCTACCCTCCCTACCCCTTCTCCCTCCCCACCCTCTCTCCCCTCACTCACCCCTCTCCCTCCCTCCCTTCTCTCCCCTCCCCACCCCTCTCTCCCTCTCTCCCCCACCCCTCTCCCCCTCCCCTACCCCTCCCTACCCCCTTCTCTCCTCCCCTCTCCCCTCTCTCCTCCCTACCCCCCTCCCTCCCTCCCTCTCTCCTCCCCACCCCTCTCCCCCACCCCCTCTCTCCCTCCCCACCCCCTCTCACCCCTTCTCTCCCCACCCCCCTCTCCCTCCCCACCCCCCCTCTCTCTCCCTCCCTCTCCCCTCCCCTCCTCTCCCCACCCACCCCCTCTCTCCCCCTCCCTACCCCTCCCTCACTTCTCTCCCCTCCCCACCCCCCTCTCTCCTCCCTCCCCACCCCCTCTCCCCTCCCTCCCTCTCTCCTCCCCTACCCCCCCTCTCCTCCCTACTCCCCCCTCTCTCCCCTCCCCCACCTCTCCCCTCCCTCCCCTCTCCCTCCCTACCCCCCTCTCTCCTCCCTCCCCTCTCCCCTCCCCTCTTACTATAGGCGTCTCCATCTCATTTGCATACGAGTCGTTGTACGTGTTTTGTTTAGTGTTGTTGTTTTTGTTTGATTCTGTATTGTTTATTTATATATATATTTTGTTTTCCATTATTCAGTCTCTCTCTCTCTCTCTCTCTCTCTCTTTCTTTTTTCTCTCTCTCTTCACCACATTACCACTGCTGATGGTGTGTGTGTGTGTGTGTGTGTGTGTGTGTGTGTGTGTGTGTGTGTGTGTGTGTGTGTGATCATGTACAGTAGTTGTGAGAATAAGTGAACCAAATATAGCAGTAACTCGGCTTTTACTCTACCTGGGCTTAATTTGAATACCTTTCAAACGCTTAATTAAAACACCTGCTGGTTCACATCAGCCAGACAGGGGGAAGACCTTTGAACCCACACACTGTAACTACAAGAGGTAGACACAGTACCCTACACAGTATAGCCAACCATACAAGGACCTGGGAACTCGACAGTATAGCCAACCATACAAGTGACCCTGGGAACTCAACAGTAGCCAACCATACAAGGACCCTTGGGAACTCGACAGTATAGCCAACCATACAAGTGACCTGGGAACTCGACAGTATAGCCAACCATACAAGTGACCCTGGGAACTCGACAGTATAGCCAACCATACAAGTGACCCTGGAACTCGACAGTATAGCCAACCATACAAGTGACCTGAACTCGACAGTATAGCCAACCATACAAGTGACCCTGGGAACTCGACAGTATAGCCAACCATACAAGTGACCCTGGGAACTCGACAGTATAGCCAACCATACAAGGACCCTGGGAACTCGACAGTATAGCCAACCATACAAGGGAACTCAACAGTATAGCCAACCATACAAGTGACCTGGGAACTCGACAGTATAGCCAACCATACAAGTGACCCTGAACTCGACAGTATAGCCAACCATACAAGTGACCCTGGGAACTCGACAGTATAGCCAACCATACAAGTGACCCTGGACAGTATGCAACCAAGGACCAACTTAACAGTATAGCCAACCATACAAGTGACCCTGGGAACTCAACAGTATAGCCAACCATACAAGTGACCTTGAACCTGACAGTATAGCAACCATCAGTGACCCTGAACTCGACAGTATAGCCAATTTAGTAATCGAGCCTCCAAATAGTTTTATTGGATACACTGCCTCGGGCTGGGAGTCCTAGTTGAGCTAATTGTTAAAGGAATTTATTTTATATTTAAAAGTTGATATTACTGACCCCCCTGAGCAAGAGAGATAGAGAGAGAAGGAGAGGTAGGAGATAATAGAGAAAGAAAGAGATGAGAGAAAGGGAGAGATAGAGAGAGAGAGAGAGAGAGAGAGAGAGAGAGAGAGAGAGAGAGAGAGAGAGATAATAGAAGAAAAAGAAAAGAGATGAGAGAAAGGGAGATAACAGAGAGAGAGAGAGAGAGAATAATAGAAGAAAGGGAAAGAGATGAGAGAAAGGAGAGATAATACGGAGAGAGAGAGATAATAGAAGAAAGGAAAGAGATGAGAGAAAGGGAGAGATAACAGAGAGAGAGAGAGAGAGAGAGAGAGAGAGAGAGAGAGAGAGAGATAATAGAAGAAAAAGAAAGAAATGAGAGAAAGGGAGAGATAACAGAGAGAGAGAGAGAGAGAGAGAGATAATAGAAGAAAGGGAAAGAGATGAGAGAAGGAGAGATAACACGGAGAGAGAGAGAGAGAGTATATATATAATAGAAGAAAAGAAAGAGATGAGAGAAAGAGAGATAAGAGAGAGAGAGAGAGAGAGAGAGAGAGATAATAGAAGACAGAGAAAGAGATAAGAGAAAGGAGAGATAACAGAGAGAGAGAGAGAGAGAGAGAGATAATAGAAGAAAGAGAAAGATGAAAGAAAGGGAGAGATAAGAGAGAGAGAGAGAGAGAGAGAATAATAGAAGAAAGGGAAAGAGATAAGAGAAAGAATGAGAGGCAGGATATTGAGAGAGACAGAGAAAGAGCTGATGTGTGTGTGTGTGTGTGTGTGTGTGTGTGTGTGTGTGTGTGTGTGTGTGTGTGTGTGTTATTGCTGATACTGTGCTGACACTCTGCTGTTACCTCCTGTCACATCCTGTCAGCAGTCACGTCAGGCGCTGGCTTGGCGTTGGGGAGACCTGTCAGCGATGAAGCTCTTAAGAGATTCGTGAAGCTCTTTAGATTTGTGAAGTTTTAGAGATTCAGAAGCTTTAGAGATTGAAGCTTTAGAGATTTGGAAGTTTTAGAGAGTAGTTTTTAGAGGTATTTTAGAGATTTGGTAGTTTTAGAGATTTGTAGTTTTTAGAGATTTGTAGCTCTTAGAGATTTGGTAGTTTTTAGAGATTTGTGCTTTTTAGAGATTTGTAGCTCTTTAGAGATTTGTGAAGCTTCTTAGAGAATTGTGAAACTTTTAGAGATTGTGGTTTTTAGAGATTTGTAGTTTTAGAGATTTGTGAAGTTTCTTAGAGATTTGTGAAGTTTTAGAGATTTGTAGCTCTTTAGTGATTTGTAGCTCTTTAGAGATTTGTAGTTTTTTAAAGATTTGTGAAGTTTTAGAGATTTGTAGCTTTTTAGAGATTTGTGGCTCTTTAGAGATTTGTAGCTTTAGAGATTTGTGAAGCTCTTTAGAGATTTGTGAAGCTCTTTAAAGATTTGGAAGCCTTTAGAGATTTGTGAAGCTCTTTAGAGATTTGTGAAGCTCTTTAATGCTCCTCCTTAGTGAAGCTGTGAGGACTGTCTTTGGTGGAGCAGGAGTTGGTTTTTCTCTTTCTTCTCTTGCACCAATAACCCAGAGAGAGAAAGAGAAGAGAGAGAGATAGATAGAGAGAGAGAGAATTAGAGAGAGAGAGAGAGAGAGTATTTTAAATATTCCACAGATGTTTCATAACGATTTATCTTAATATTATGAATCACAGGTATTTAACCACACACACACACACACACACACACACACACACACACACACACACACACACACAGAATGAATAAACAACTTACATAACTTTGACTTTGACCTAATGAGTATAAAGATTAATCCTCTTCCCTGGCCACGGACACGACGACAAGCCACGGACACGACGACAAGCCACGGACACGACGACAAGCCACGGACACGACGATACACGGATGCACGACGACAAGCCACGGACACGACGACAAGCCACGGACACGAACACACAAGGGACAAGTTTTCAAAATATTCTGTATTAATTCTTACTAAGTTTACCCCAAACTGAGCCACTGTTTTATTATGGAATAGTATAAATGTCAAGTGGTTTTGACCTTTTGAGATGTGACTGTGACTGACCTGTGATCTTGACCTGGACCCTTGACTCTGACTGACCTGACTGGCTGCGATCTTGACCTGTGACTGACCTATGACTGACCTGTGACTGACCTGTGATCTTGACCTGTGACTGACCTATGACTGACCTGTGATCTTGACCTGGACTGACCTGTGATCTTGACCTGTGACTGACCTATGACTGACCTGTGACCTTGACCTGTGACTGACCTATGACTGACCTGCGATCTTGACCTGTGACTGACCTATGACTGACCTGTGATCTTGACCTGTGACTGACCTATGACTGACCTGTGATCTTGACCTGTGACTGACCTATGACTGACCTGTGATCTTGACCTGTGACTGACCTATGACTGACATGTGACTGACCTATGACTGACCTGGACCTTGACCTGTGATCTTGACCTGTGACTGACCTGTGACCTTGACCTGTGACTGACCTATGACTGGCCTGTGATCTTGACCTGTGACTGACCTATGACTGGCCTGTGATCTTGACCTGTGACTGACCTATGACTGGCCTGTGACTGACGTAGCATCTAATCTGCAGGATCTTAATCTGTGATCTTGACCTGTGACTGACCTATGACTGACCTGTGATCTTGACCTGTGACTGACCTATGACTGACCTGTGATCTTGACCTGTGACTGACCTATGACTGACCTGTGATCTTGACCTGTGACTGACCTATGACTGACCTGTGATCTTGACCTGTGACTGACCTATGACTGACCTTGACCTGTAACCATGACCTTTGACTGACCAATGACCTTGACCTGTGACTGACCTATGACTGTGACCTTGACCTATGACGGACATGTGACCTTGACCTGTGGCCTTTACCTGTGTCTTTGACCTTGATCTTTGCCTGTGATCTTTGCTTTGACCTGTGACCTATGTTTTGTAGAATTCATGTTTTGATTCAGTCGGGTAGATCAGCACACACACACACACACACACACACACACACACACACACACACACAGGGAAAACATTAACCCCCTTCGCCTTCAGCTCCACGGGGTTCTAAGAAGACGAGAGAACTAAATATACAGAGACGTTACCCATGAGAGATAGAGAGAGAGAGAACACAAGAGTTGAGTGAGTGTGGTGGTGGTGTAAGCAGGCCAGCACGTGAACCCTCCCACCCACCCACTCACCCTCCCTCCTGCCCTCTGCCTCCTCCCACGTCCACCACCTCCACTACTAGTACCTCTGCCAGCCAGTTGCCTCCCGCCATTCAAGGGAGACGCTACGTGGTGCCCCTACTCCCACGCGGTGTTTACTGAGTCCTCGTGTGTGTGTGTGTGTGTGTGTACCTGGTATTTACTAGTTCCTCGTTGGTTTAAATACCTTGTGAATTTTGATGAAAAGTCATTCGTCGAGTTACTTAACTATTATTAAAGGGAAAAAATTGCCACGTGTCTTGTTTTTAACTTGACCAAGAAGGAAAATTTGTATCGTGTTAATTTAATCTTTTTTTTTTTGCATTGTGTATAAAATATAGTGATAGTGAACAGTGTTTTGTGTGTGGTGATGGATGGTGACAGAAACACTCACCATCCATACAACACCTTAGTAACATAACCCATTAGACCCACAACAGCAAGTACTATACCTGTTTTATGTCTTAATTAATTATCTAAGTTCTAATATGTTTACTATATGTTTCTATTCAACACAAACTGGTTTAAGTGTATGTAAGAAATAATTGTTATCGTTTTAAATCATCAATTGGTTTTTTTGTTTTTTTTGCGAATTATTTTTTTCGTATCTTAAAATTTCAATATTAAAAAACTCCCATGTGTTTCAAATTTTATCTATTATGTATTTCCAAACTTAGTTAATTATTTATACAGTTATTTATTCAGTTAATAATGAGAGAGATATACAGTACTTCGAGAGGTAATTACAGGTGAGAGGAGGTCAGGTGTACTAGGCTCCGACAGGTGATAAACAAACTTACCCCAACTAATTAATTTCCTTCATAAAAAAAAAAAAAATGGAAAATACATTGATGTATAATTTATTGTGTAATATTACTGAAGATAGTACATTCAGAATACAAAACAAGTTATGTATTTTACAGGTATTTTATATTGTATTATGAACGGTTACCTGCTGTTATGTTCACCTGATGTATATAATAATGGTAATTGATTCCAGTAGTAATATTACCCTAATAGATAGATAGATAGATAGATAGATAGATCATTCATACAAGATTACGTTGATTTAACATGTACCTAGACAGTGTAGGTATATAAACAGTGAACCTAGACAGTGTAGGTATATAAACAGTGAACCTAGACAGTGCAGGTATATAAACAGTGAACCTAGACAGTGTAGGTATATAAACAGTGTACCTAGACAGTGTAGGTATATAAACAGTGTACCTAGACAGTGTAGGTATATAAACAGTGTACCTAGACAGTGTAGGTATATAAACAGTGTACCTAGACAGTGTAGGTATATAAACAGTGTACCTAGACAGTGCAGGTATATAAACAGTGTACCTAGACAGTGTAGGTATATAAACAGTGTACCTAAAGAGTGTAGGTATATAAACAGTGTACCTAGACAGTGTAGGTATATATACAGTGTACCTAGACAGTGTAGGTATATAAACAGTGTACCTAAACAGTGTAGGTATATAAACAGTGTACCTAGACAGTGTAGGTATATAAACAGTGTACCTAGACAGTGTAGGTATATAAACAGTGTACCTAGACAGTGTAGGTATATAAACAGTGTACCTAGACAGTGTAGGTATATAAACAGTGTACCTAAACAGTGTAGGTATATAAACAGTGTACCTAGACAGTGTAGGTATATAAACAGTGAACCTAGACAGTGTAGGTATATAAACAGTGTACCTAGACAGTGTAGGTATATAAACAGTGAACCTAGACAGTGTAGGTATATAAACAGTGTACCTAGACAGTGTAGGTATATAAACAGTGAACCTAGACAGTGTAGGTATATAAACAGTGTACCTAGACAGTGTAGGTATATAAACACTGAACCTAGACAGTGTAGGTATATAAACACTGAACCTAAACAGTGTAGGTATATAAACAGTGTACCTAGACAGTGTAGGTATATAAACAGTGTACCTAGACAGTGTAGGTATATAAACAGTGTACCTAGACAAGTGTAGGTATATAAACAGTGTACCTAGACAGTGTAGGTATATAAACAGTGTACCTAGACAGTGTAGGTATATAAACAGTGTACCTAAACAGTGTAGGTATATAAACAGTGTACCTAAACAGTGTAGGTATATAAACAGTGAACTCTAGACAGGTAGGTATATAAACAGTGTACTAGACAGTGTAGGTATATAAAACAGTGTACCTAGACAGTGTAGAAAGTATATAAACAGTGTACTCAGACAGTGTAGGTATATAAACAGTGAACCTAGACAGTGTAGGTATAAACAGAACCTAGACAGTGTAGGTATATAAACAGTGTACCTAGACAGTGTAGGTATATAAACAGTGTACCTAGACAAAGTGTGTAGGTATATAAACAGTGTACCTAGACAGTGTAGGTATATATAAACAGTGTACCTAGACAGTGTAGGTATATAAACAGTGTACCTAGACAGTGTAGGTATATATAAACAGTGAACCTAAACAGTGTAGGTATATATAAACAGTGAACCTAGACAGTGTAGGTATATAAAACAGTGAACTCCAGACAGTGCATATAAACAGTGTACCTAGAGTAGGTATATAAACAGTGAACCTAGACAGTGTAGGTATATAAACAGTGAACCCAGACAGTGTAGGCATATAAACAGTGTACCTAGACAGCAGTAGGTATATAAACAGTGTACCAGTGACAGTGTAGGTATATAAACAGTGTACCTAGACAGTGTAGGTATATAAACAGTGTACCTAGACAGTGTAGGTATATGTAAACAAAGTGTACCTAGACAGTGTAGGTATATAAACAGTGTACCTAGACAGTGTAGGTATATAAACAAGTGTACCTAGACAGTGTAGGTATATGAAATGAAAGTGTACCTAAAACAGTGTAGGTAGTATATAAACAGTGTACCTAAACAGTGTAGGTGACATAAACAGTGAACTCCAGACAGTGTATAGGTATATAAACAGTACCTAGACAGTGTAGGATATGTAAACAGTGCACCCAGACAGTGTAGGTATATAAACAGTGTACCCAGACAGTGTAGGCATATAAACAGTGAACCCAGACAGCAGGTATATAAACAGTGAACCTAGACAGTGTAGGTATATAAACAGTACCTAGACAGGTAGGTATATAAACAGTGTACCTAGACAGTGTAGGTATATAAACAGTGTACCTAGACAGTGTAGGTATATAAACAGTGTACCTAGACAGTGTAGGTATATAAACAGTGAACCTGTAGACAGTGTAGGTATATAAACAGAACCTTAGACAGTGTGAGGTATATGTAAACAGTGAACTCCAGACAGTATAGGTATATAAACAGTACCTAGACAGTGTAGGTATATAAACAGTGTACCCAGACAGTGTAGGTATATAAACAGTGCACCTAGACAGTGTAGGTATATAAACAGTGCACCTAGGACAGTGAGTATATAAACAGTGAACTCAGACAGTATAGGTATATAAACAGTGTACCTAGACAGTGTAGGTATATAAACAGAACCTAGACAGTGTAGGTAGAAACAGTGTACGCAGACAGTGTAGGTATATAAACAGAACCTAGACAGTGTAGGTATATAAACAGAACCTAGACAGTGTAGGTATATAAACAGTGTACCTAGACAGTGTATATATAAACAGTGTACCAGACAGTGTAGGTATATAAACAGTGAACCTAGACAGTGAAGGTATATAAACAGTGCACCTAGACAGTGTATAAGAAACAGTGAAACTAGACAGTGTAGGTATATAAAACAGTGTACCTAGACAGTGTAGGTATATAAACAGTGAACCTAGACAGTGTAGGCATATAAACAGTGTACCTAGACAGTGTGCAGGTATATAAACAGTGTACCTAGACAGTGTAGGTATATAAACAGTGTACCTACGCGTAGGTATATAAACAGTGTACCTAGACAGTGTAGGTATATAAACAGTGAACCTAGACAGTGTAGGTGATATAAACAGTGAACCTAGACAGTGTAGGTATATAAACAGTGAACCTAGACACAGTGTAGGTATATAAACAGTGTACCTAGACAGTGTAGGTATATAAACAGTGTACCTAGACAGTGTGTATATAAACAGTGTACCTAGACAGTGTAGGTATTATGAACCTTATTGCGCGTAGGTATATAAACAGTGTACCTAGACAGTGTAGGTATATAAACAGTGAACCTAGACAGTGTAGGTATATAAAACAGTGTACCTAGACAGTGTAGGTATATAAAACAGTGGTACCTAGACAGTGTAGGTATATAAACAGTGAACCTAGACAGTGTAGGTATATAAACAGTGAACTCTAGACAGTGTAGGTATATAAAACAGTGTACCTAGACAGTGTAGGTATATTACTACAGTACCTAGACAGTGTAGGTATATAAACAGTGTACCTAGACAGTGTAGGTATATACACAGTGTACCTAGACAGTGTAGGTATATAAACAACGGTAAACAGTGAGTCAGCTCAACCAAGGATGACCTCAGAAAGACGTCAACAGCCCATTACCGTTTTTTTAAGCTGGTGTACGAAACGACTCTGTTGTGTTATGTTGTTATATTATTTTATGGGGGTTATGTTGGGTTGTGCTATGTTGTGTAATGTGGTTATTTTATTTTATGTTGGGTTATGTTTTTTGTGTTATGTTGGGTTGGGCTGTGGTATGTTTGGGCTGTGGTATGTTGGGTTGGGCTGTGGTATGTTGGGTTGGGCTTTGGTATGTTGGGTTGTGCTATGTTTGTAGTAATGTGGTTATTTTATTTTATGTTTGGGTTATGTTTTATTGTGTTATGTTGGTTGGGCTGTGGTATGTTGGGTTGGGCTGTGGTATGTTGGGTTTGGTTGTGGTATGTTGGGGCTTTTTGGTATGTTGGGTTGTGCTATGTTTGTGTAATGTTTGTTTTATTTTATGTTGGGTTATGTTTTATTGTATGTTGGGTTGGGCTTTGGCTTGTTGGGTTTGGCTTATGTTGGGTTTGCTGTGTATGTTGGGTTGAGTTATGTTGTGTTGGGCTGTGGTATGTTTGGTTGAGTTATGTGTTGTGTTGGGTTGAGTTTGTTATGTTGAGTTGGGTTATGTTATGTTGGGTTATGTTGTGTTGTGTCTAGTTATGTTGTGTTGTGTTGAGTTATGTTGGGTTATGTTGTGTTGGGTTGTGTTGGGTTATGTTGTGTTTGTTGAGTATGTGTGTTTGTGTTGAGTATGTTGTTATGTTGTGTTGGGTTGTGTTGGGTTGTTGTGTTGTGTTGAGTTATGTTGTGTTGTGTTGGGTTATGTTGGGTTATGTTTGTTAGGTTTATGTTGTGTTGTGTTGTAGTTATGTTGTGTTGTGTTGAGTTATGTTGGGTTATGTTGTGTTGGGTTATTGTTGTGTTGTGTTGATGTTATGTTGTGTTGTGTTGAGTTATGTTGGGGTTATGTTGTGTTGGGTTATGTTGTGTTGTGTTGAGTTATGTTGTGTTGTGTTGAGTTATGTTGGTTATGTTGTGTTGGGTTGTATGTTGTGTTGTGGAGTTATGTTGGGTTGTTGGATATTCTCCAAACTTTTTGTTAAGTCAATAAAAAGAAAATTGTGGGATTATAATTCAATGAAAAAATAAACCTAAAGGTTTTTATTGTGTGGTGGTTTTCTAATGGGAGATAACTGCCTGACCCGCCCCTCACTCCCCACTAACAATTTCTACCAAGTTTGAGCAGAAGGCTTGAGTTGTAGGCTGTGGGCGGCTCCACCACGCTGTACCCATCCTGTCGACCATTATGTCACCCATCATGTCACCCATCCTGCTACCCATCCTACTACACCCATCTACCCATCCCATCCTACCACCTTCCCTACACCATCCTACCCTCACCTCTGTCCTACACCCCCCAGCTCCCCACTCTCCTCCCATCCCCACCTTCCCTGCCCTTACCCGACCACCATCCCCTCATCTGCCTTCCCGCAACCCATCCCTACCACACACCCTCTACCTCCCATCCTACCACCTTCCCTGCCCGCCCACCACCTCTACCTCATCCTCTCACCTGCCCATACCCGACCACCTCTACCTCCCATCCTACCTTCCCTGCCGCCCATCCCCCACACTCCCCATCCTACCCTCTCCTTCCCACCCTACCACCTGCCCCCTACCCGACCACCACCCACCTCTACCTCCCATCCTACCACCTTCCTGCACACCCTCTACTCACACCCTACTCCTTCCCGCCCACCCAACCACACCCTCTGCCATCCTACCTTCCCTGCCCACCACACCTCTACCTCCCATCCTACCACCTCTACACTCACCCTACCACACCTCTACTCCCATCCTACCACCTTCTGCCGCCCATCCTACCACCCACTCCTCATCCTACCACCCTCTCCTCCCGTCCACCTCTACCTCCCACCCCCTCTACCTCCCATCCTACCCATCTACCTCATCCTACCCACCCCTCTACTCATCCTACCCACCCTCTACCTCCCATCCTACCACCTCTACCTCCCATCCTACCACCCTCCCTCCCATCTCCCTCATCCTACCCACCACCTCCCATCCTCTACCACCCTCCCCATCCCTACACTCTCTCCCATCCTACCACCCTCTACCTCCCTCCCTCCTACCTCCCACCCTCACCTCATCCACCACACCCTCCTCCCATCCTACCTCCCCTACCTCCCTCCCCCTCCTACCACCCTCTACCTCCCATCCTACCCACCCCTCTACCTCCCATCCTACCACCTCTACCTCCCATCTCACCACACCCTCCCTACTCCCACCTCTACCTCCACATCCACCTCTACCTCCCTCCTCACACACTCCTCCCATCCTACCACACCCTCTACCTCCCATCCTACCACACCCTCTACCTCCCATCCTACCACCCTCTACCTCCCATCCTACCACCCCTCTACCTCCCATCCTACCACACCCCTCTACCTCCCATCCTACCCTCTACCTCCCATCCTACCACACCCCTCTACCTCCCATCCTACCACCCTCTACCTCCCATCCTACCACACCCTCTACCTCCCATCCTACCACACCCACTCTACCTCCCATCCACCACCCTCTACCTCCCATCCTACCACCCACTCTCTCCCATCCTACCACCCTCTACCTCCCATCCTACCCCTCTACCTCCCATCCTACCACACCCACTCTACCTCCCATCCTACCACCCTCTACCTCCCATCCTACCACACCCCTCTACCTCCCATCCTACCACACCCACTCTACCTCCCATCCCTACCCTCTACCTCCCATCCTACCACCCACTCTACCTCCCATCCTACCCCCTCTACCTCCCCACCCTACCCACACTCTACCTCTCCCATCCTACCACACCCCTCTACCTCCCATCCTACCACACCCACTCTACCTCCCATCCTACCACCCGCTCTGCTGAACTAAGAGCTCTGTGTTATATCGGGAAAAAAATGTCGCCAGCAAGAAAATTGAAATTAAATTACCAAATTTTGTCTTTATTATTTTAACTAGAGAGAAGTAGAGTCACAGCACATTTGTCCGCCATATTTGTGTCGTAGTTTAGATTGGACGAAGAAGGGGGGGGGGCTATTCTTCATGTGTTAAGGACCCATTCTCGATACTCCCTACCATTTCTATAGACTGACATCATCACTAGATCACGTAACTCCCAGATAATGTGTCGGGGAAACATCAGGGCGGGGGTGTTCTCAGAAGGTCTTCCCACTGTGTGACACCATTCTCTCACACACACACAGGGAGGCGAGACAGGTTTTCCCGGTTCAACTTGTGCAATAATTCATGAACTTGTTGGGTCACCTGAAGATTAGGTAACTTTGTTTATTTTACCTGTTGATTAATCCAACACCTCATGACTAATGTGATTTTAGCCTAACGTAATGCTGACCTTACTTACCTAACATTAACCTAACCTAACATTAACCTTAACTAACATTAACCTTACCTAACATTAACCTAACCTAACATTAACCTTACCTAACATTAACCTAATCTAACATTAACCTTACCTAACATTAACCTAACCTAGCATTAACTTTACCTAACATTAACCTTACCTAACATTAACCTAATCTAACATTAACCTTACCGAACATTAACCTAACCTAACATTAACCTTACCTAATATTAACCTTGCCTAACATTAACCTAACCTAACATTAACCTAACCTAACATTAACCTTACCTAACATTAACCTAACCTAACATTAGCCTTACCTAACATTAACCTTACCTAACATTAACCTAACCTAACATTAACCTAACATTAACCTTACCTAACATTAACCTTACCTAACATTAACCTTACCTAACATTAACCTAACATTAACCTTACGTAACATTAACCTTACCTAACAATAACATAACATAACTTTAACCTAACACTAACCTTACTAAAGCCTAACCTAACATAACACTAACCTTACTAAACCCTAACCTAACCTAACCCCCTTCAGGTAACATTAGGGTGTTTAATCATCAGGTGTAATAAGCTGCTGGGGGGTGCTAATCTTCAGGTGATTTATGGGTTCCCTAGACCTGAAGAACTGTTGGGGACACACTATACTACACTACACCTTCACTACAATACACCTTCACTACACTATACCCGCACTACACAAGGCTGGCACTGCACTCGACCTCCTCCACTTCCTCATCTGTAAAGTTAGGTACCCATCAACAGCTGGTTGGACTGGGGGGGTGGGGTATGGGTGCGAACCAACGGCTCTCTTAAGACTAGATGAGCGCCGTAACCACTCAGCCGCCGCACCTCCAGATGATGTCAATTGTTTTAATAAGATAAACTGTAATAATAATAATAATGAGAAACATTCCTGGAGTATGAAAGAAAACGGAGTGCGGGGTGTGAGATAGTCGGTAACCCTCAATCTATCTATCTATCTATCTATCTATCTATCTATCTATCTATCTATCTATCTATCTATCTATCTATCTGTCTGTCTGTCTGTCTTGTGGAGTATGGTTAAGAGGGACAATAACACACACACATACACGTGTAATTTAATTTAACCCAACCTAACTTAACCTAATCTAATCCAGCCCATCCTAACCTAATCCAACCCAACCTAACCTAACCAGTATCGTGCTTCTCATATTGATAACCAGGTAACTGCAGAAAGGTCAATCAAGGTCACAGGCAAGGTCAATCAAGGTCACAGGCAGGTTAGGTGTGTCCCTGCCAAGAGAAGCGTTATTATTAAAATGACAGAACTTGTACATCACCTGAAGATTACCCACCCTAGTTTATTTCACTTGATTAAACGCACTAATGTTACCTTGGGTGGTTAGTGTTAGGTTAGGTTAGGTTGGTGTCAGGCTAAATTAGGTTTGGTTAGGTTAGGTTAGGTTAGCATTATGTTATGTTAAGTAAGGTGCGTGTTAGGTTAGGTTAGGTTAAATAGCGTTAAGGCATGTTTGGTTAATGCTTGGTTAGGTTAGCCTGGGTTAGTCAGGATTAGGTTAGGTCATGGTTGATTAGGTTAGCCAGGGTTAGGTTAGCCAGGGTTAGGTTAGGTTAGCCAGCGTTAAGTTAGGTTAGCCAGGGTTAGGTTAGCCAGGGTTAGGTTAGGTTAGCCAGGGTTAGGTAGGTTATTTTGGGGTAAGTTCGGGCGATTATTCTACATGTTAAATAAGAGGGGTGCCTAATCTTCACATGGTCACAACTTGGGATAAATGAAAACACATCTCGCTACTAAAAATGATGGCTAAGTGACGGCAATCAGGTCAAAGGTCAGACGAGCTCAGAGGTCGTTAATTGACTCCTATATTATCAATGTTTTTTGTGTTGGTAAATCTGTGGTTGGACGGACATACAGACGGCGCCAGGAGCCTTCTTGTGTGGCGTGAGTAACTCCGTCTTGTGATAATACTTCCGTGTGTAACGACGTCTGGGTCGGTAATGTGTGGTGTGTGTGTGTGTGTGTGTGTGTGTGTGTGTGTGTGTGTGTGTGTGTGTGTGTGTGTGTGTGTGTGTGTGTGTGTGTGTGTGGAAAGGCATTGACAGACGTAATACTTTAAAACCTTCATACAATCATAACTGCCAAGAGGAACCAGTTTAAAAGACAGTCGCAGCTACGTGGTTGACTGTTCATTTATGCCTTAGAAATAGAACTGGCTTGACAACAGTTTAAAATAGCCGTAGCTATATAGGTGACTGTTCTCCGTGTGTGGTAATAAAACATCGCTAGACTAAACAGTTTGGTTCACTTGAAGAACTTTCCAACCCAGCTTATTTCACCTAGATAATCATTTTGAGGTATAATCTGCCTGAGTTCCAACCATTTTGAATGTTAACTCTAACATGCCTGACAAAGCACCCACGGCTTGAGTAAGAAACAACTTTTATACCTGGTTCCCACTTGATGTTATCCTACCTGATAAGCACGAACACTCCCCGGTCGCTAATCCCACAAGGGTTCCCAACTCATCCAACCTATCTCAATATAACGACTTGACTTGGATCCCAAAACCAAAGTTTAGTTTAATTTGGTTCTATCCCAATCCCAACCCTCATCCCCAAATGTCAGGTGGTTAGGTTAGGTTATTAAAGCTTAGGTTAGCGTCAGGGGTGGTTAGGTTAGGTTAGCGTCAGGTGGCTAGGCTAGGTTAGCGTCAGGGTGGCAGCAGTTAGCGTCAGGGTGGTTAGGCGTTAGGTTAGCGTCAGGGGTGGTTAGGTTAGGGTTAGCGTCAGGTGGTTAGGTTAGGTTATAGGTTAGTCAGTAAGGTTAGGTTAGGTTAGCGTCAGGGTGGTTAGGCAGTTTGGGGCGTCAGGGTAAGGTTAGGCTAGCTGTTGTGGGTGGTTGTAGGTTAGGTTAGGTTAGCGTCAGGCGGTTAGGCCAGGTTAGCGCCTGTGGGTTAGGTTAGGCGCTAGGTTAGCGTCAGTGGTTAGGTTAGGCTAGCGTCAGGTGGTTAGGTTAGGGTTAGCGTCAGGCGGTTTGTAAGAAGCTAGCGCTGGTGGGGTGGGTTAGGTTAGGAAGGTTAGCGTCAGGGGTGGTTAGGTTGTTGGCGTCAGGGGGGTTAGGTTAGGTTAGCGTCAGGGTGGTTAGGTTAGGTTAGCGTCAGGGGGGTTAGGTTAGGTTAGCGTCAGGGTGGTTTGGTTAGCGTCAGGGTGGTTAATCTTAAGGTGATATAAGCTGGGGTGGAGATTTTTCAGGTGATTCAACAGCTTAAAACACTTGTAGTTAAGATAATATTGTGATGTATATTTTGGTTTAACTTAAGACTGTTTTATAAGTTCATAAAGAGATCTTAAACCATTATACTGTATTTGTTTAACTTGAGAAATATTTTATTTGTTTTGATTACTGTTTTTTCTTTGCGTTACTACATTGTTTGTTTGTTTACTGCTCTGCTCGTGCGTTCATGCCGTTTGTTTACTGTTGAGTCCGTGCGTTCATGCCGTTTGTTTACTGTTGAGTCCGTACGTCCTTGCCTCAGTTTCCGCAGTGCGTATATTTGCGTATTCTCTCCTTCGTGCGTTCATGCGTTTTTCTTATCTCTGGTAAATGTGTTCATGCGGGTATTTTCTTTGTGCTTCTCCACCCAGCTAGAGGGTAACAACGGAAGGTATTGTGGTGAAACTGAGCTGGTCTGAGGGTGTGTGGTGGGGGTGGTAGTTGTGTGAGTGGTGGTGGCGTGGTAGTTGTCGGGGTAGTGGTGTGGGTAGTGGTAGTGGTGTAAGTAGTGGTGTGGGTAGTGGTGGTGGTGTGGTAGTTGTGTGGTGAGTGGTGGTGGTGTGGTAGTTGTGTAAGTAGTGGTGTGTGGGTAGTGGTGGTGGTGTAGTTGTGTGAGTGTGGGTAGTTGTGCAGAGTGGTGGTGATGGTATGTTGTGAGTGGTGGCAAGGGTAGTGGTGTGGGTAGTGGTAGTTGTGTGGGTAGTGGTGGTGGTGTGGAAAGGTGTGTAGGTAGTTAGGTGTGGGTGAGTGGTGGTGGTGTGGTAGTTGTGTGGTGAGTGGTGGTGGGGAGGTATGTTGTGTGAGTGGTGGAGGCGTGGTAGGTGTGGGTAGTGGTGGTTGTGTGGTGGTAGGTGTGGGTAGTGGTGTGGTAGTTGGTGTGGCGAGTGGTAGGGGATGGTATGTTGTGTGGTGAGTGGTGGTGGGGATGGCATGTTGTGCAGTGGTGTGGTAGTGTGGGTAGTGCGTGGTGGCGTGGGTAGTGGTGGTGGTGTGTGGGTAGTGGTGGTGGTGCAGGAGGTATTTGTATGTTGTGTGAGGGTGATGGGTGTGTGGGTAGTGGTGGTGGTGGGTAGTGGTGTGGGTGAGGGGTAGGGGATGGAAGGTTGTGAGTGAGGAGGTGTGGGTAGTGGTGGTGGTGTGGGTAGTGGTAGTGGGTGGTAGTGGTGTGTGTGGTGTGGGTAGTGGTGGTGGTGTAGTAGTGGTGGTGTGGGTGGTGTGTGGGTAGTGGTGGTGTGTAGTGGTGGTGTGGGTAGTGGTGGTGTGGGTAGTGGTGGTGTGGGTAGTGGTGGTGGTGGGTAGTGGTGGTGGTGTGGGTAGTGGTGGTGTGGGTAGTGGTGGTGGTGTGGGTAGTGGTGGTGGTAGTGGTAGCGGTGGGTAGTGGTGGTGGTGTGTAGTGGTGGTGGTGGGTAGTGGTGGTGGTGTGGGTGGGGTAGTGGTGTGGGTAGTGGTGGTGGTGTGGGTAGTGGTCATGAATCAGTAAACACATTGACAGGTCATGTACAGTCACGCGGGCAGCCTGACCTATACACACACACACACACACACACACACATACACACACACAGGCTCTACATAAACCATGCACGAGTTGAGAGGAATTTCGTTTGACTGTAAGTGTGTGTGTGTGTGTGTGTGTGTGTGTGTGTGTGTGTGTGTGTGTGTGTGTGTGTGTGTCGCCAATTTATCTCTAGAACTAAGCAAATTATTTCGGTTCAGCTCATAGAAGGAACGAGATCACAGGTCACAGCAGGTTAAAGGTCACAGCAGAAGGTCATTGCCACTCCTTTACTGAGCAAAATTCATACCAACTCTAATGACCTGTTGTTGTTATTTTTGTTATTATTAGTGTTATTATTTTATCAGTGTTGTCATCATTGTCAGTATTGTCGTTATTTTTGTTATTATCAGATGTTCTTGTTATTGCTAGTGTCACTTCTTTGTTGTTGTTGTTATTGTCAATTGCTGTTGTTATCAGCTGTGTGTTAGGAGAACGATACCCGGCCCATATATGAAAGGACACGATAGCTACTGTTATGGGCGGTCATGTGTACCGGTTGGGGGATGCTGTATCATTACCACTCTACATTACATGAACTACCTACTACACCCTAACGTAACCTAACCTAATCCTAACTTAACCCAACCCAAGCCAATGTAACCTAACCTAATCCTAACCTGACTTTACTACTACTACTTTGCTGTCGCTCGGGATCGAGTATGACGATCATTCAACTATGATACAATGATATAAGTTATTAAAGATGTCACCTTCGTTGGCGAGCTCTGAGGTGACTAAAGAGGCCGATACCGGACCGGCAGGGTCGTCCACAGATGTTGCGCGTGTGGAGGACTACATCTAGTGCGGGAGGGGCGGCGGCAGCGTCTTTTTGACGTTGGCGCTTGTATGCCTCGGTATGCAGTCGGGCTAACTCGAAAGTATTGACACCTTCTTGTGTGGTGCTCCTCCAAGCATTACGGTGTGGAGGGCTTCTCTGTTGACCGAGTCGAAAGCCTTAGTTAGGTCGATGAAGGCCATGTACAGGTTATTCTCTGCACTTTGCCTGTATCTACAGGCAGCAAAGATCATGTCAGTTGTGCTGCGTGATGGTCTAAAGCCACATTGAGATTCTGGGAGAAAGTTTTCCGCCTTAGGAAGAAGTCTATTTAGGAGGACTTGGGTGATAATCTTGCCAGCTACGGACAGCAGTGAGCTCCCACTGTAGTTGCCACAGTCTGACCGGTCTCCCTTGTTCTTATAAATATTAACGATGGAGGCGTCTTTAAAAGCTTGGGGGATTTCCTCCTTTTCTCATATATTCTCCAGGAAAGAGTGGAGACGGCAGGTAAGCAGAGGTCCTCCTGCTTTATTCACCTCGGCTGCAATTACATCAGGCCCTGAGGATTTGTTATTTTTCATGGAAAACAGCTGAGGTGGCTCAGCGCTGGATGCTGAGGGACCTGCTGGGTAGTCAGGACATCTACATCAGTGTTTCGGTTGACCGGAAGGCTGCTGCGCCATGAATGATTGGCCCATAAAATGTTTTAGTGAAATTGAAAAATTCACGCATCTTGTGTTGATCTACAAGTTTTTGCGTTTCACGTGCTTTATTTTTAAACCAGTCGTTCTTTAGAGTGCGAAGTTCCCACTGGGCCGCCACTTTCTTCTTGTGGAAGGTATCAGCTTTGGTCTGAGACTAGGGTTGCTCTGCCAGTCAGTTAAAGCAGCACGTTTGTCATCGACGAGTACATTGATTGCTGGGTCATTTTCATCAAACCAGTCATGGTATATTCTTTCGATCTGACCGAGGGTCTCTCTGCAGGTTTTTGTCAGGGCAGTGTCGAGACTATCCCATTCGGCACTGGGGTTTGGGTTGTTTGTTGTCAGGCTCTTTATCAGCCCATGTTTGAGCTGCTCTCTGAAATTATGTGCTACTGCTGGATCCTCCAGACGCTTAGTGTTAAAACCTCTTCTGGAGGCTTGTTGCCTTTGCCATTCTGGGGCGACGTGAAGTGAGAGCTTGGCTCTGAGGAGCCGACGATCAGTGTCGCAGTGGTCTGAGCCACGCAGGGCAATGGTGATGAGGACATCTCGGCGATCTCTTTCTCTGACACGAACCCTTGAACTTGTCGGCCTGCCTAAACAAGGTATTGGTGAGAGTGAGGTTTTGTGCAGCACACTTGCTGAGGAGGAATAGGCCGTTGGGATTACACTTGCCTAGTCCATTTCTCCCTTTGGTACCCTGCCAATTGTTAGCACTGCCAACTCTGGCATTGAACTCAACTAGGAGCACACCCGTATCCTTTCTGGGGATAGAGGTCAGCACTCTGTCAAGGTCGGCGTAAAAAGCCTCCTTGATGTCATCCTCTGCATTCAGTGTTGGGACATATGCACTGATGAACAAGGCATGACGTGAGTGATTCAGTGGGACTCTGAGCGTCATGAGGCGCTCGTTGATCCCAACAGGCATTTGAGGTAGCCTGTGTAGGATGCATTGGCGGATGGAAAACCAACTTCATAAATGCGGTTTCTCTCCACATCAGGCTTACCCTTCCAGAAGAAAGTATAGCCAGATCCCCGTTCTGCGAGTCGACCCTCGTCTGGAAGCCAAGACTCACTAATGGCTGCTATGTCGATGTTATACTTAGCCAGTTCTTTTGCCACAGGGGCAGTTCTTCTTTCAGGACGCTCAATTGTACCAGTATCCAGAAGGGTCATGACATTTCAGGCAGCGACTATAAGAGGTATGGTTTGCTTTTGTATTGATCTGCGATTATAATTGTGTTTCGACCATATAAGGATGACCTTACTGGGTGCAGTTGCCCAGTCAGGTTGGGTTTTTATCCCCCTCCCCATGTGGGGTGAGCAGAGTGACTCCTCAAAAGGGCTGCCCAGTCGCACAGACAGGACCGGATTGCACTGCTGCCTAGATCCCAGTTTATAAACGACCACCTTATCTATGCCACCCATGTGACTAGAGACTTCCGGCAGTCGTCTCTGCCTGTCCCCATCGCCACTCGTCTGTCTCCATAGGACTTTTGGGGGTATAGGTAGGGGTTTGGTGATGATGAGTGGTATGATGAGCTGGGTGATGGTTGCTCGTGAGTTGATTTATGTGGTGTAAAAAAATATTACTAATGCCAAAATTCTTATGGTCAATTTTTGCAACGTTTGGGGAGTGGGAGAGTTGCAATGGACTGCCGATAGCCCAGTTTGTTGGGTTTCGCCTTAATGGCCTGTCCATCAGGCATTGCCTTCATCCACCGGTGTAGTTATTGGGTTCCCATGTTGGTCACCTCTTCCGCCTACACCGTCGTTGGGGTCTTGTTGGAGCTCTGTAAGCATGTCTGCCTGATGCGGGGCTCTATTGCAGATTTTTCGTTCGGGGTTTACTCCTGTAGCCTTATACCTACAAAGGTTAATCTGCAAGGCTGTGAGGCAGTGGTTGGTAGGTGCCAGGACGTGTCCACATGCTAGAGAGCCGTTGCGCCGTCCCTCTGGGGCCCACTGCTGCTCCGAGATCCCCTGCTGGTCTAGCCTGGGCCCACGAGGCACCCAGTTACTGTATGTTGTCACGTGGAGGCGCAGCAGGAGTCTTGATGGTGAAGAAGCTGTGTACTGGCAGGGGAGGACTTATACAATTTGCTTACCTGTTCGCCACGAGGGGCTAGCCAGCGGCAGTAGCTGAAATCTTGAAGAATTAAACAGTGCTTGAACCTTACCATAAACATGATGCTGCCACACTAGACTCATTACAACACCCTGCCTGCACACAATTTTTTCTTACCAAACTTAATGTAACCTTACCTTACCTTACCCATAACATAAGATAAGTCTTACACCCTGCCCTCCCTCCCCTTCCTCTGCTTCAAAGATCGCGCAAAATATCATGACTGCGCGTGACGAGAATTTTGGCGTTATTAATATTTTTTTTTTTAACATTATTTTCGCATAAAAATATGAATGACGCCGTGTGTGTGGGTGTGCACTGTATGTATGTGTGTGCACTGTATGTATGTGTGTGTACTGTATGTATGTGTGTGTGTGTACTGTATGTATGTGTGTGTACTGTATGTATGTGTGTACTGTATGTATGTATGTATGCATGTATGTATGTATGTATGTATATGTTAGAGGCCACAATGAAACACACGTCTTGAATCATAACTAGAGGCTTGTATGTAAGGAAGAGCCGGAGTCAGTGGCGGTGCGCGTGAAGGTGGCAGTGGTGTTAGTGGGGTGCCTCTACCACCCAATCACTGCCTCTACCACCCAGTCACTGCCTCTCTACCACCCAATCACTGCCTCTACCACCCAATCACTGCCTCTACCACCCAGTCACTGCCTCCTACCACCCAATCACCGCCTCTACCACCCAATCACTGCCTCTACCACCCAGTCACTGCCTCACCACCCAGTCACTGCCTCTCTACCACCCACCACTCTCTGCACTGTCTCTACCACCCAATCACTGCTCTCTACCACCCAATCACTGCCTTCTACCACCCAATCACTGCCTCTACCACCCAATCACTGTCTCTACCACCCAATCACTGCCTCTACCTGCAATCATTGCCTCCTACCACCCAATCACTGCCTCTAATACCCAATCACTGCCTCTACCACCCAATCACTGCCTCTCTACCACCCCAATCACTGTCTCTACCACCCAATTACTGCCTCTACCACCCAATTGCCTCGCTACCACCCCACCCTGCCTCTACCACCCAATCTCTAGTACCACCCAGTCACCTACCACCCAGTCACTGCCTCTACCACCCAATCATTGCCTCTACCACCCAGTCACTGCCTCTACCACCCAGTCACTGCCTCTACCACCCAATCACTGTCTCTACCACCCAATCACTGTTACCTACCCAATTCAATACTGCCTCTACCACCCAATCACTGTCTCTACCACCCAATCACTGTCTCTACCCACCCAATCACTGTCTCTACTAATCTAATCACTGCTCCTACCACCCAATCATTACCCAGTCACTACCAAACTACCCAGTCACTGCCTCTACCACCCATCACTGCCTCTACCACCCAGTCACTGCCTCTACCACCCAGTCACTGCCTCTACCACCCAATCACTGCCTCGCTACCACCCAATCACTGCCTCTGTACCACCCAATCATTGCCTCGCTACCACCCAATCACTGCCTCTGTACCACCCAATCATTGCCTCGCTACCACCCAATCACTGTCTCTGTACCACCCAATCAGTTCCTCTATCTTGGAAAAAAGGGGAGAAATTACACTCGTTTCCGGGCATGTACAGTGATTGGTCCTCTCACCATAGACGTCAGCCAATGACATTCTTAGGATTTGTTTATGTTTGTATTAGGTTAGGTTAGGTTGGACTTATGGAGACAGGCAATTGTAGTCCCCATATTCAAAAAGGGAGACAGAGCATCAGCGTTAAATTCCCGGCCGATTAGTTTGACGTCAGTAGTGGGGAAATTTCTTGAATCAATTATAATAAATAGCACCCGATCGCATTTAGAGAAAAACAAATTAATCTACGACTCTCAACAAGGATTTACAAAGGGAAAATCTTGTCTAACAAATCTGCTGACGTTTTTTTTTAGGAAAGTCTTCGAGGTAGTAGATAATGACGAAAATTACTGTTATCTACTTAGACTTTAGCAAAGCATTTGACAGAGTACCGCATCAGAGGCATCTGAGAAAAGTTAAGGCTCATGGTATCGAGGGGAAGTTTTGAATTGGATAAAATCATGGCTCACCGATAGAACACAGAGGGTCAGCGTAGATGGTGTTAAATCTGAGTGGGGCTGTGTAACCAGTGGGTTCCCCAGGGGTCATTACTGGGCCCACTCTTGTTCATAATCTACATAAACGATCTAGATACTGGGATCAGCAGTGACATAAGCAAGTTTGCGGATGCCATCAAAATAGGGCGGCAGATTAATTCAGGGCAGGATGCAAATGCACTACAGGAGGATTTAAATAAACTGCAGGAGTAGTCAGAAAAATGGCAAATGAAATTCAACACCAGCAAGTGCAGCGTACTTAATATTGGAAGAACAAATACTGTCAATGTATACAGCCTTAACAACATCAACCTAGAGAAGTCGACTTGTGAAAGAGACTTAGGGGTACTTGTAAGCCCGGACCTACGGCCTAGAAAACAGTGCGTTAATGTTCGGAATAAGGCAAACAGAGTATTAGGTTTTATATCTATAAGTGTAAGTAATAAGCGTGTGGAGATCATATTGCAACTATATCTTGTGCTAGTCAGGCCGCACCTCGATTATGCGGTTCAGTTCTGGTGCCCTTATTATAGAATGGATATCAATTCACTGGTGTCGGTGCAGTGAAGAATGACGAATATTATTCCGGGACTTAGAAACCTTCCATATCACGATAGATTTAAGAAACTAAACTTGCATTCCCTAGAAAGACGAAGAGTGCGGGGAGATATGATAGAAGTATTTAAGTGGGTGAAAGGAATCAATAAAGGGGATATAGATAAAGTTCTTATAATATCCGAACAGGATATTACTCGTAGCAACGGATTTAAGTTGGATAAGGTTAGGTTTAGGAGGGAGATAGGAAGGAACTGGTTCACAAATTGGGTGGTAGACGAGTGGAACAAGCTTAGCAACTTTGTAGTAAGTGCTGGAACGCTGGAAAGTTTTCAAAGGAGGCTGGATAGATTCATGGATGATAGAGAGTGGTAGTAACTCTGGACAGGAGCTGCCATGCACAGGCCAACCGGCCTATTGCAGACTCTTTATTTTCTTATTAAGTAAGGTAAGGGTAGGGACGGCAGATATGGATTTGTTAGGTTAGGTAAGGGTAGGGACGATAGGTTAGGGATTGGTTAGATTAGCTTAGGTAAAGGTTGATAGGATAGACTAAGATTTGGGTTTGGTTAGGCCAAGTTAATCTGTAAAGTCTATTCTAATTGGAGAACTATTAGTGACGTCATAGTAAACGAGGACCAATCAACGCAAACCCAGGTAAATGTGGATGAAAGTCCGTTTTATCGAGGGTTCGTTAGATGTGAAACCTCCATATAACAAACTATATAGATATGAAAGTCCGTTATATCAAGGGTTCGTTAGAGATGAAAGTTCGTTATATCAAGGGTCCATTTAACGGTTTATATGGAGAGAAAGGTCCGTTATATGGAGGTTTGACTGTGCTGTTGTTGTGGCTGCTGGAGACTCTATATAAACACCGGGTAATTAGTTAGCTGTGTGTGGAGGGCAGTGGGAAGGTGAAGGTCTGGGGGCCATGTTTGTGGTCCAGGTTTGGCCAGGTACTGCTTGTGTGTGTAGAGAGGGAGAGAAAGAGTGTACTGTATGTGTGTGTAGAGAGGGAGAGAAAGAGTGTACTGTATGTGTGTGTAGAGAGGGAGAGAAAGAGTGTATGTGTGTGTGTACAGAGATAGAGTTTGTGAGTGTCAGTAAAGACAGAGACATATCCATAGCATACATCAATAACCTAAACATCTCTGTCTATAAATAACATAAAAACCATCAACTTGTGTACAGAAGCTGCATGAGGTGTGTTGAAGAGTTAACTGGTGAGTCATCAGTTTGCCGCGACGTGTTAGTATTCCCGACACACACACACACGCCCACACACACACACACACACACACACACCCACACACACAGAGTGCGCCTTGCTTCTTGGAGCAGATGAGAATTACAAGGTCATTTTCGTCTTAACTCACCATACATACATACATACATAATGGTTGCCCCTCGTGTAACGAGGATGGCCGGCCCAAGGGCCACCTAGATGTGAATTTGTTTAAGGTGTAGAAGCTGTCGCCAACACAACAACCACACCCTGAATTAACGAGCTGCATGACCCAGTGTCCAGGAATAGTCCCAGAAGACCGGACAACTCGCCAACTGCACTGGCTAACCATTACCCCGGAATACGATCCACAAATCGATTAACATCCAGGTCCCCAATTACTGCTGGGTAGACAGAGGCAAATGGCGTAAAGAAACTTACCCACAGTTTCACCCTGCCCGGGATCGAACTCGGGTCCACTCGTGTGTGTGTGTGTGAGTCCCTCGTGACTGTGTGTAAGGGTATATCTTTGAGTTATTGCTTCAGACACACGATAAACTCCACTGAACGTGACTGGAGACCAGCCTCGCAGCCTCCATCTCTTACCGAGGGTCTTGGTCTAAGGCGTCAGTCAGCCTCTCTTACCTTCAGACACCCGGTTCCATTTCCACATATGGATTAGAACTGTTTCATTGCATGATGCTAATATGTAAGTCGCGTGTGTGTGTGTGTGTTAATGTGAGTATTACAGGTGTTTGTGTGCGTGCAGGTGTGTGTGCATGTATGTATAAAACGTGTGGGCGTTAATTAAATTAATCAATTAATTTTTTAACTGTTACTTACAGCGGCTAGTTTATTGTGCACCCCGTACTCATCCTGTGAGCGGTAGCGCAAAAAGATTACACAGCCGAGTTCACAAAGGGTCAGTATAACTAACCCACGTGATCAGGATATTATGGCATTTAATGTTACAGAGTATTACAAATAAACATAGAAATAAGAAGGATCTGCGGAGGCTGGCCCGGATCCTTTCCATCAGCACTTCCATGTGCCTATCTCGTCTTAGCAGTCCCCGATCCTTGACTCGTGCCTATTTATCCAATCTATTCAAACCAGTGCTTGCATATCCGATGTTATAATTTAAAGCCATTTGTTTAGTTATTTCGTTTTCGGCTTAGAACATCTTCCATTTACCTGTAATCTTACTTGTCCCATCTATCTCCTTTGTTTGTTGGGTTTTTTTTGGGTTTTTGGTTTTTGTTTCTTCTTTGTTTAGATCTTGTACATAGAGGGAACTTATTCACAACTGTGTGAGTACAGGAGTGTGAGGCAGTGTGTGTCTGCCGCACACTTTGTTATTCACATTTTCGGAGAGGTATGTATGAGTGCACGCGTGTAATGGAGACGTACTGTACTGGCGTGGCTGTATGGGCGTGCAGGTGTGTGTGTGTGCACGTGTGTATGTGGGCACAGGCGTGTCTGTACATGCAGGTGTGTGTCTGCGTGCAGGTGTTTGTGTTTTTGTTCGTGTCTGTGCGTGCAGGGAGTTTGTGTGTGTGTGTGGGGTGGGCGTGTGAGGTGTGTGTGTGTGTGCAGGTGTGTGTCTGTGTGCGTGTAGGTGTGTGTGCTGTGTGTGTGTAGGTGTGTCTGTGCGTATGTGTGTGTGTGTGTGCGTGTCTGTGCGTGTAGGTGTGTGTGTGGGGGGGTAGCACCTGAGACGGCGGTCGTTACGAGCGTGTGGAGGTGGTTTGTTAAGTGAGAGTTACCAGGTACTGTAAGACACCTCCTTGACCTCCACCTCTTACTTGACCTCCACTCTCACTTGACCTCCACCTCCTCCTCTTCCTTGACCTCCACCTCCTCCTTCCTTGACCTCCACCTCCTCCTCTTCCTTGACCTCCACCTCCTCCTCATCTTCTTCTTGACCTCCACCTCCTCCTCTTCCTTGACCTCCACCTCCTCATCTTCCTTGGCCTCCACCTCCTCCTCTTCCTTGACCTCCACCTCCTCTTCCTCTTCTTGACCTCCACCCCTCTTTCCTCTTACTTGACCTCCACCTCCTCTTCTCTTACTTCACCTCCACCTCCTTTCCTCTTTCTTCTTGACCTCCACCTCCTCTTCCTTGACCTCCACCTCCTCTTTCCTTGACCTCCACTTCCTCCTCTTCCTTGACCTCGACCTCCTTCCTCTTACTTGACCTCCACCTCCTCCTCATCTTCCTTGACCTCCACCTCCTCCTCTTCCTTGACCTCCACCTCCTCTTCCTCGACCTCCACCTCCTCCTTGACCTCCACCTCCTCCTCTTCCTTGACCTCCACCTCCTCCATTCTCTGCTCTCCTTTCCTTCTCTTCCTCCTTGACCTCCTCTTCCTTGACCTCCACCTCTTCCTCCTTGACCTCCTCCTCCACCATCATTCTCTGCCTCCCTTGACCTCTTCCTCCTCCACCTGACCACCACCACCACTACCACTCCTCCTTCACACCGCCCGGTATATTCACCCAGTATACTTCACACCACCGGTATACTTCACACCGCCCGGTATACTTCACACGCCCAGTATACTTCACACCGCCCAGTATACTTCACACCACCCAGTATACTTTACACCACCCAGTATACTTCACACCGCCCATACTTCACACCACCCATACTTCACACCACCCAGTATACTTCACACCCAGTATACTTCACACCACCCAGTATACTTCACACCACCAAAGTATACTTCACACCACCCAGTATACTTCACACCACCCAGTATATTCTTCACACCGCCCAGTATACTTCACACCACCCAGTATACTTCACACGCCTGGTTATTTACACGCCCAGTATATCTTCACACCACCCAGTATACTTCACACCGCCCGGTATACTTCAACGCCCAGTATACTTCACACCACCCAGTATACACACCACCCAGTATACTTCACACCGCCCAGTATACTTCACACCACCCAGTATACTTCACACCGCCCGGTATACTTCACACCACCCAGTATACTTCACACCGCCCGGTATATAACCACCCAGTATACTACACCACCCAGTATACTTCACACCACCCAGATACTTCACACCGCCCGGTATACTTCACACCACCCAGTATACTTCACACCACCCATTATACTTCACACCGCCCAGTATACTTCACACCACCAGTATACTTCACACCGTCAGTATATTTCACACCACCAGTATACGTCACACCGCCCGGTATACTTACACCACCCAGTATACTTACACCACCAGTATACTTACACCGCCCGGTATATTTCACACCACCCAGTATACTTCACACCACCAGTATATCACACACCGCCCGGTATACTTCACACCACCCAGTATACTTCACACCGCCCGGTATACTTACACCACCTAGTATACTTCACACACCCAGTATACTTCACACCGCCCGGTATATTTACACCACCTAGTATGCTTCACACCACCAGTATACTTACACCGCCCGGTATACTTCACACCACCCAGTATACTTTACACCGCCGGTATACTTCACACCACCCAGTATACTTCACACTGCCCAGTATACTTCACACCCAGTATGCTTACACCGCCGGTATATTTCACACGCCGGTATTTCACCGCCGGTATACTTCACACCACCCAGTATACTTCACACCACCCAGTATACGTCACACCGCCTGATATACTTCACACCACCAGTATACTTCACACCGCCCGGTATACTTCACACCACCCAGTATACTTCACACCACCCATTATACTTCACACCGCCCAGTATACTTCACACCACCCAGTATACTTCACACTGCCTAGTATATTTCACACCACCCAGTATACTACACCAATTGTATACTTCACACCACCCAGTATACTTACACCGCCCAGTATACTTCACACGCCCGGTATACTTCACACCACCAGTATACTTACACCGCCTAGTATATCTTCACACCACCCAGTATACTTCACACCGCCGGTATACTTCACACGCCCGGTATACTTCACGCCGGTATTACCACCCAGTATACTTCACACCACCCAGTATACTTACACCACCCAGTATACTTTACACCACCCAGTATACTTACACCACCCAGTATACTCATCACCCAGTATACTTCACACCACCCAGTATACTTCACACCGCCCAGATATCACAACGCCCGGTATACTTCACACGCCCAGGATACTTACACCACCAGTATACTTCACACCACCCAGTATACTTCACACCACCAGTATACTACACCACCCAGTATACTTCACACCGCCCAGTATACTTTCACACCACCCAGTACTTCACACCGCCCGGTATACTTCACACCGCCTGGTATACTTCACACCGCCCGGTATTTCACACCGCCCAGTATACTTCACACCGCCCAGTATACTTCACACCACCCAGTATACTTCACCCACCCAGTATACTTCACACCGCCCAGTATACTTCACAACGCCCGTATACTTACACCGCCCAGTATATTTCACACCACCCAGTATACTTCACACCACCATTATACTTCACACCGCCCAGTATACTTCACACCACCCAGTATACTTCACACCACCCAGTATACTTCACACCACCAGTATACTTACACCACCCAGTATACTTACACCACCCAGTATATTTCACACCGCCCATACTTCACACAGCCTGGTATATTTACACGCCCGGTATCTTCAACCGCCGTTCACAGCCGGTATCTTCACACGCCGGTATACTTCACACCACCCAGTATACTTCACACCGCCCAGCATACTTCACACCGCCGGTATACTTCACACCGCCCGGTATACTTCACACCGCCCAGTATACTTCACACCGCCCAGTATACTTACACCGCCCGGTATACTTCACACCACCCAGTATACTACACCACCCAGTATACTTCACACCGCCCGGTATACTACACCGCCCAGTATACTTCACACCGCCCGGTATACTTCACACCACCCAGTATACTTACACCGCCCGGTATACTTCACACCGCCCGGTATTATTCGCCCGGTATACTTCACACCACCCAGTATACTTCACACCGCCCGGTATACTTCACACCACCCAGTATACTTCACACTGCCCGGTATTTACACCGCCCGGTATACTTACACCGCCCGGTATATTTCACACCACCCAGTATACTTCACACCACCCAGTATACTTCACACCGCTGGTATACTTCAACGCCCGGTATACTAATAGAGCACCTTTGTGTTAACTTCGCCCGGGAAAAGAAAATGTGATATTTTAACATTTTTAGGTTAATTAACATATATCTGTATTTTGCTGAGATTATAGTGTCTGTTTTATTTTTACGAGGGTTAAATTTACAGGGTTAAATTTACAGGGTTAAATTTACAGGGGTTAAATTTACAGGGTTAAATTTACAGGGTTAAATTTAAATAATTTACAGGGTTAAATTTACAGGGGTTAAATTTACAGGTTAAATTTACAGGGTTAATTTACAGGGTTAAATTTAATTAAATTTGGTAGGTTAATTTTACAGGTTGAATTTGGGTTGATTCAGGGGTTAAATTTAAGATTTGTTAAATTAGTACATTGGGGTTAAATTTACAGGGTTAAATTTTAGGGGTTAAATTTGTTACGGGTTAAATTTACAGGGTTAAATTTTATAGGTTAAATTTTACAGGTTAAATTATACAGGGTTAGTCAAATTTACAGGTTAAATTTACAGGGTTAAATTTACTAGGTTAAATTACAGGGTTAAATTTAAGGGTTAAATTACGAGTTAAAGTTAAATTACAGTTTTGTTAAATGGGCTGTTAAATATGTCAATTTTTGTTAGTTTTATAGGTTAAAAATTGTCTTAGAGTGATCAATGGTCTAAAGATATGGGGCAGGTGAGTGGTGGTGGTGGGTGATGAGTTATGGTGATGGTAGTGATGGTGATGAGTGTGGTGGTGAAGGTAGATTGATTTTGATTTTGCCGCTTACAGCGGCTACTTTATTGTGCAATTCTACATTCATCCTTCTGTGAGCAGTAGCGCAAAAGGATTAGTGAGTAGAGTTTACAAAGGGTCATAATAATTAACCCTCGTTGTCAGGATATTATGGCACTGAATGTTAAGTACAGCATTTTACTACTATTTGTCGTTAGTTCTATATAAAGGGTAAATTTATTCTACAAATGCGTGAGCATAGGCGTATAGTGGTATGTCTGGCCTCACACTTTGTTATTCACATTTATGTGGAGTATTCAAGCACATTGTGTATTTGGTTCCAGTATATGAGAATTGATATATTAATATAAAAAAAGTGATACAATCTAATATGTCGGCTATCTTGCCATTAGAGATGAAGTGGTTGTGCCATTTCACACAGTGTGCTTGGACCTGTCCTCAAAGGTCTTCTATCTTCACACAGTCGAGGTGATTTAGTAGTCAAAGTGTGTGGGCCATATGTACACACACACTTCTACATTTAGTTTTGCTTTACATCTGCTTGAGTAAACATACTGCCAAAGGTACTTATATCCTCAACCTTAATCTAGTGTTACAACATCTTGTAATCTAGTGATCTTGTTACGTGCTCCACATACATGTTTCACTTGATACATCTCTAGAACTATGGATCGACCAGTGCCTGCTTGCACTTGTCTACTTGCGTCAAACTCATCAATAACTTCTTTCCTAATTACAGTTTTAAGGGTTCTTTTTGAGACCTAAATTGTATTCAACGGTGTCTTTGTTAGACGAGCCATGAGGCATCACCTGGGTCATGTTTTATGATACCGGTGAGATCTGACAATTGTTTGACCTTTATTACCCTGGCCAACAAGGCACGGTATTTGTGTTTGGCTTCAGAGGCAAGAGCGTGATAACCTGAGCTGAGGTTAAGGCAGAAAGTGAGGATATAGAGAGTCAGTGATGGATGAGATCAGTTAAAATAGTGGTTTGGGAAGAATTTTGTTAGCTGTGAGTATGGCAACTAATTCTAGTTTAGAGTGGATGCCCAGTTGTTAATTCTAACTCCTTTCTCAATTGTTACTGCCAGGTTGAGCCACAACAATAGCACTTCCAGCCCTCCCACAGGCGGTGTTAAGAGATCCATCAGTGTAGATGGTCTGTGTGATATTATCATCAGTCTGTAGAGTGTGTATGTTCAAAGAGCTCTCTAATTTGGCAGTGTGTTGGAGATAAATGCTTGTATAATTAATTTTTAGGCGGATATGTCGGTATTGTGATATCGAAGGGAACTGTCTGCCAGGGTGGCAGGGAAGCGCTGGTGTGTCTCAACTTTGTACAGGTGGTCTTAGTCCAAACTTTTCACATGTGTAGCCAGAAGCTCTGGATCCATTTAGACCAGTAGTCCCATGGTTCATACATTCTAGCAATTTTGGCTAGCAATGCGTCAGACGCAGTAGCCTCAGCTACTAAAGAGGCTGACTTCAATTATTCTATCTTTTATCATTCGGGCATACCCAGTTCTTTTCCTCAGGCGTTAAGTACTTTAGTGCTCATGACAATTTAGACAATTTGGAGGGCTTTATTTTTGCATTTTCGAGCTTGTCAACGCCTTTCCTGTCGCTTGTATGACCAGGCTATGCGTGTAATCTATCAGAGATCTTATATAGCCTAGGCACATTGTTTTAACAATTCTAATATTAGCACCATAGTGCGGGCTGTACCCGCCACACTTCTAAGAGGTCTCAGTCTGCTTTCTCAGTACACTATAGTTATTAGCTGTTGTATGGCAGAAAGGCTGTGATTGTTACCAAGATATTTATAAAACATAGTCAATAGTGTTGTTACTCATTCTGAATCTCTGGCGGGGCTGGCGTTTGCGGTTACTAGTTGTTTGGTTGAACACCTTAGCTTTAAGGTGAGTATAATAAGACCGAGGTGTTCACAGGCTGCATGTATGGTTCAGGGTGTCGTATTTCACGATGAGTTTTAGTATGTATAATTATTTCATCAGCATAGCTGATTGAGATATTAGTTGTCTGGCACAATTTAATAACGCATCTATAAGAACATTGAACAAAGTGGCTGAGTAACCCACCTTGAGGGGTACCATGTTGCATATCTTAACTCTACTTTGTAACTCCTGAAACAGTGCAGCAGTCCCTTCTGCTGAAGTTAGGTAACCACTTATCCAGGTGTAACAGCCTACCTATATCCATTTTGGCTAGCCTGTACATCAGCTGTCTGGTCATAGCACCAAATGCAGCTTTTAGGTCAAGAAATGGTGTATCTGTGCCTTCATCACCATGCACAGTTAGGAAATTTATATACTGTACACTTTACCAGTGGGTAGCTTTCATTTATGTCGTCAGGAGACATGTGTCGATTCTATATAAGAGTCTGCCAAGAACTATCCTCTCAAAGGTTTTACACGGGCAGCTGGTTAGCGATATGACTTGTATGGGCACTAGGCTTGTCCTTGGTTCTCTGGTATTGGCACAACAATACTGCTGGTCCATGATGGTAGTAGTAGTGGTGGTGGTGGTGAGTGGTGATCGTAGTAGTAGTGGTGATGGTAATAGTAGTAGTGGTGGTGGTGGGTGATGGTGTGGTGGTGGGTGATGGGGTGTGGTATGTATGTGGTAGGGTATGGTGGTGGAGTGTTAGGAGGTTGGTGAGAGGAGAGGAGGAGGAGGGGGGAGACAAGAGAGGGGGAGGAGAAGGGAGAGGGGATTAGGCAAGATGCTGGGGGGGGGAGAAGAAGCGAGGGGAGAGGCTGGGAGGAGAGGGCTCAAGGAGGAGAGAGAGTGGGAGGGAGGTGAGAGGGGAGGCGCTGGGGGAGGGTAGAGGAGAGGAGAAGGCGATAGCTGGGGAAGGAAGTAGGTAGGAGGAATGGGAGAGAGGCTACAGAAGGTGGGGAGGAAATAGGGAGGGATGGGAGAGGGTGTGGAATGGAGAGACTAGGGAGAGGAGAGGGTAGGGGGTGCCAGGGAGAGAGGAGGGGAAGGGAGGGAGCTAGGGAGAAGAGGGGAAGGAGGAGGAGGAGGAGAAGGAGAGGGGAGAAGAGGGGGGAAGGAGGGGCCAGGAGAGAAGAGGGGAAGGGAGGAAGGAGGGTAAGAAGGAGGAGCCAGGGAGAAGAGGGGGGGAGAGCCAGCCAGGAGAGAGGATGGAGAAGGGAGGGAGCCAGGGAGAGGGAAGGGAGGGCAGCAGGTAGAGGAGGGAGCCAGGGAGAAGAGGGGGAAGGGAGGGAGCCAGGGAGAGAATAGGGAGAAGGGAGGGAGAATAGGGGGAAGGGAGGGAGCCAGGTAGAGGAGGCAGGTACGTGGGTTAGGGACAGTTACTGCTGCTTAAATAATATATGTGAACGAGGGAGAGAAAGGTGGAGGGAGGGAGAGAAAGAGGGAGGGTTGAAAAGGGAGAGAGGGAGAGGAAGGGAGGTAGATAAACACGGGAGATGGAGGACCACCCGATAATTAAGGGCAAGAAAAGATGGCGATAACGACATGGAAAGATGAGATAACGGATAAGACCAGTTTAACCTAACCTAACCTCTACTAACCTAACCCCTCCTAACCTAACCTCTCCTAATCTAACGTAACCTAACCTCTACTAACCTAACTTAACTAAACCTAACCTCTCCTAACCTAATATAACCTCTCCTAACCTAACTTAGCTTAACCTAACCTCTCCTGTTCTGTCCTAATCCCAGCCCGATCGAGAGAGAGAGAGAGAGAGAGAGAATACTGCAGGTACAAGCCGGGCCGATGATTGAGTACTCACGCCCCCCAGGTGAGGTGTCTGGTGCACCAAGGAGAATTGCACTTTTGAGAGGGAGGAAGAGTGCGTGGTGTGTGTGTGTGTGAGGGAGAAAGTGTGAAGCTGTGTGAGGAAAGGAGTGAGACAGACAGACACACACACACCAGACACACACACACACACCGGGTGTGGGTGAGTGTGGTGGTGGTGGGGGTGTGGTGGGGGGGTGGTGGTGGGAGGGGGTGGGGTGGTGGGGGGGTGGGGGTGGTGGGTGGGGGAGGTGGGTGATAGAAGGTCGTTACTGTGTGTCCTGTTGTCGTCAGGTTAGTGGTCTCTTACTGGTAAAATATAAGTGGAGATATTTTTATATCTTTACAGTTTGAGTGTTTGTTGTTTGTGTGTGTTTGTATTGTATGTGTGTGTGTGTGTGTGTGTGTGTGTGTGTTTCCATTGTGTGTATATATATATGTGTGTGTGTGTGTGTGTTTCCATTGTATATATATATGTGTGTGTGTGTGTGTGTGTGTGTGTGTGTGTGTTTCCATTGTGTGTATATGTGTGTGTGTTTGTATTGGCGGTGTGTGAATATATATATGTAATAATAATAATAATTAACGGTTTATTGAAAGAAGCTTGGCAGCCCAGAAGGCTGAAAAATATACAGTTACATATTTGGGAATGGGTTTCGAATTACAAATAATATACAAGTAACATAAGTTACACAAATAAGACATATAATAACTAGATGGGGAAAAAGCTCAAACTACAGTTCATTTTCAACATAGTGACAGTGTAAGGAGTAGTGTTTACTGGGAGTGAATACACTGGTTTATTACAAGTTATTGATAATTTTTACAATGGTTGGGACTGGGCTGGTCTTATAGCGATCAGTTCGTGCAGGTATGGGCTGGATGCGGTTGTGGTGTCGAACAGCAATTCTCGGACTAGGGATCTCAGGTGGTAGTAGGAGCCAGTGTCGAGGATGGTGTAGAAGCTTCTTACCAAATTTGCAGATGAGGTCGTGGTGATGGTCAGTGAGAGTCGAAAGGGTCAGTGTGTTGAGCGCTTCTTGATACGTGGAGTAGGAAGGGGAGAGAATAATCTTGCATGCCCTCTTTTTCTAGAGTGTTTACGTTGTGTGGCATTAGGGAGGAAGACCAGGTGGGGGAGGCATAGGTGAGCTTGGGAAGTATGAATGTTGTGTAAACACTGAGGAGCTCGTGTGCAGGAACTCCGAGGGACTTGAGTCGGCAGAGGAGGTGGAGACGGAAACTGGAGGATTTGACAACTTCACTGACGTGTGGTTTCCAATTTAGTTTGTTGTCTATGGTGACGCCGAGGAGCTTCGTGGAATCTACAACCTGGAGTGTGTTCGGACTTAGAGTAATGGAAGGAGGTGGGACAATGTCGGAGGAGAGGTTGATGTGCATAACCATGGTCTTGGTATGGTTGATGGTGACATGGTTGTTGGTGGCCCAGTTTTGGAGACTGTTCAATAAATCCTGAAGGGCGGTATAGTTGGGAGCAGAATTGTTGACGCTGATCCCAATGGTGGAGTTGTCGACATATTTCCAGCGAGCAGGGGTTTCTCTTAGGGCATCATTGATGAGCATAAGGAAGCAGAGTGGTCCCATCTTGGTGCCTTGGGGGACGCCACAGGTGAGTGACTGAAAGGTGGAGACAGCCCCTCGGAAGCGTACAGCTTGGCGTCGGTCACTGAGGAAGTCTGTAAGCTGAGGAAGTATGTGTGTGTGTGTGTGTGTTTCCATTGTATGTATATGTCTGTGTTTGTATTGTGGTGTGTGTGTGTGTTTGTATTGTGTTTGTGTCTTTTTTGCGTGTGTTTGTGGTGTAATGGTCAGCATCCTCGCTTCGCAAGCAAGCGGACCCGAGTTCGATCCCCGGGCAGGGTGAAACTATGGGTAAGTTTCTTTACGCCATTTGCCTCTGCCTACCCAGCAGTAATTGGGAACCTGGATGTTAATCGATTTGTGGATCTTGTTCCGGGGTAATGGTTAGACAGTGCAGTTGGCGAGTTGTCCGGTCTGCTCGGACTATTCCTTGACACTGGGTCATGCAGCTCGTTAACTCAGGGTGTGGTTGTTGTGTTGGCGACAGCTTCTACACCTTAAGCAAATTCACGCCTAGGTGGCCCTTGGGCCGGCCATCCTCAATTTCGAGGGGCTTCCATTATTTATTATGTGTGTGTGTGTCTGTTTGTATTGTGTGTGTGTGTTTGTCTTTGTGTGTGTGTGTGTGTTTGTATTGTGTGTGTGTGTGTTTGTATTGTGTGTGTGGTGTGTGTTTGTGTGTGTGACCCCGGCTCGACTGGTCCCAGAGGGCAGGGTGGAGGGGGACTTGTTTTAAGAGACGTACACTCACCCCAGCCTCACCCCCGGACAGAGGGCTGGGGGAGGGGTGGAGGGCTGGGAGAGGGGAGGGGTGGAGGGCTGGAGGAAGAGGTAGGGACTATGGGAGGGGATGGGGCTGAGGAAAGAGAAATAAATTGAAGAAGTCGGGGGAGAACCTGGAAAAAAGAGACAAGGAGAAGAGGAGAGGAGAGGAGAGGAGAAGAGAACCTGAAGTGAGGGAAGGGGAGGGGAGGAGAGATGGGGAGAAGGGAGGGGAAGAGAGGGGAGGAGAGAGGGGAAAATGGAGCAACTATTGAGCAAACATAATTGACAAGGCTTTAAATCAGCTGAAGATATTTGAAGATCTGCCAGGGAGTATTTTGGTCAAGTGTCAGTGGGGTGGGGCGGGGCGGGGCGGGGCGGGGCGGGGCGGGGCGAGGCAGGGGGCGGGGTAGAGTTATTGTCTTGGCCCCATTCACTGATTACTATCCTGACTTTATTATTCTTTCCTGTCGACTCTGCTCACCCTGCCTGCTTTCACCCTAACAACTGCTGTGGTAGTTAGTGCTGTTTTAACTACTGCTGTGGTAGTTAGTGCTCTTTTAACTGCTGCTGTGGTAGTTAGTGCTCTTTTAACTACTGTTGTGGTAGTTAGTGCTGTTTTAACTACTGCTGTGGTAGTTAGTGCTCTTTTAACTACTGCTGTGGTAGTTAGTGCTCTTTTAACTACTGCTGTGGTAGTTAGTGCCGTATCCATCATCTATATCATCATTTCCACTCATTCCACTCTCAACAATGCAAGGAAGACATTATTATTGGCTAAACTCTCATTGCTTTTGGCGGGACCTCTCTACTGCACCTCCTCCACAATAGTGTGTACGACTCTACCACAGCGTCACCAAGCACTGAGTGGCGGTCTTGGCGCTAGCGAGGGTCCTAGAAAACTCTGTCTATTGTTTACACTTTAGGCTGATGTGATTGGTCGAGACGAATACTATCATGTTCTTAGGGTGGTGTGATTGGTCGATAGGAATGCTATTACTTTCTTAGGGTCGTGTGATTGGTCGAGACAAATACTATTACTTTCTTAGGGTCGTGTGATTGGTCAGGGTGTTGGTGAATGCTATTACTTTAGGTCGTGATTGGTCAAGACGAATACTATCACTTTCTTAGGGTCGTGTGATTGGTCAAGACGAATACTATTACTTTCTTAGGCTGAGGTGATTGGTCGAGACGAGTACTATTACTTTCTTAGGCTGAGGTGATTGGTCAAGCATATTTCTTGTTAAATTAGCTATTAAGGTACATATTGTTTCTCTCATCACACTTACATACATATCACCATCTCACCATCGTCAACACTATCACACCATCACCATTCCATCATCACTATCTCACCACCACCACCATCATCACTATCTCACCTATACACCATCACTATCTCACCACCATCACTATCTCTACCACCCACCACACCACCATCACTATCTCACCATCACCATCCTCACTATCTCATCATGACCATTCTACCACCACATCACAATCACTTCACTCCGTAACACCCCAATAAAAACATCACAGGTGAGCAGCGTAGACCAGGTATTGTACAGGTGAAGGGTGGCAGTGGGGGGGGTGATGGGGGGTGGGGGTGACCGCCACGCTGGGCCACTTTCGGAAATGAAAGTGTGGAAGAGATGAAAGTGTAGATGTGGGCACACACGGGCACCAGATCTGGGTATCTGGGGGGTGAGGAGAGGCTGAGGGGTAAGGGTGAGGAGCAGGGTGTAGGGTAGGGGTGTGTGGGGTGAAAGAAGGGAGAGAGAGAGAGAGCCCTAATAAGCTCTTTAACTACATCAATACAAGAGGCCATGAACGGATCCTTTGAGTGGAAGAAGCAATTGAGATTGAAAGAGAGGTGGCAGGGTCGAGTGTTTGGATAAGATAGAGTGAGATGTGAGGGAAGGAGGTAGACGAGGAAGGATAGGGTGAAGGAATGGATGTGGGGAGAGTTAAGCAGGCACAGGGGAGGGAGGGAGGGGAGGAGGAGAATATTGGATGAGAACTGAGTGAGAGAAAAGGGAGGGAGAGGAGAAAAGGGAAGGAAAGAAGGAAGGAAGGAAGGAAGGAAGAGTAGTAAGTGAGTTATTGTGTAGGTGTGTGTAGTGAGGAAAATTGAGGAGTGAGTGAGAGAATGACTTAATAAGAGAGTGAGTATTAAGAGAAATCAAGACTGAATGACCTAACAACATGTGAAAGAAAGATTTAGTGAAAAAGTGACGGTTGTTTGAGGCAGTGTGTCAACAGTTTTAGAGATGAAAGAATTGAATGAAATACATGAAAATTCTTGGAAATATTATAGGATTTTTTATGTTAATCGAAATATTTGGCCTAAAACTCTGTAAAACACACACACACATACACACACACACACACACACACACACACACACACACACACACACACACTCTCTCTCTCTCTCCTCTCTCTCATGTGTTTAAAAGCAAAAACATGCGAAATCGACGATGATGCTGTGTCGTTTCGCCAGTGAAGGAGAACGTCAGGCGCTGGTGAGTGCTCGTCCTGGCGCTGTTTTAGTGGGATGAACCTGTGGTTAGAGAGTCCCCCCCACCAACCCCCCAAAAAGAAAATCGTACGTGATTTTTTTTACTCGAATGAAGAAAATCAACATAAATTTAGGGTAAAAAATCCCCGTATTCTGAGAGTCTGACGTAACTAAACGCCTCCCATTGAGTTTACGAGAGTTGGAGAAGCCGGATTCATACGACACCACGAATTTGGAAAAATCCGGATCCAGAAACGTAAACATTAATGAGAGTAAACATGAAGGGAGTGTAAATATAGAGAGTTAGGAGGCTTGTAGGAGTGTGTTTAGGCGTTGAGTTTACCGAAGGGGTGTGGAGGAAGAGGAGAGAGAGAGATAGATGGATGTAAGATAACTCTCTCTCTCTCTCTCATTGGGACACTACCTCCTAGGTCAGCCAGTGGTGACAGGTGATGGCAGAGTGACTGATTGGCGTGACAGTGACGGATGAGGAAGGTGATCTTTGACGTGACAGTGACGGTGACAGGTGATCTTGACGTGACAGTGACGACAGTGACGGTGACAGGTGATCTTGACGTGACAGTGACGGTGACAGGTGATCCTGGCGTGACAGTGACGGTGACAGGTGATCTTTGACGTGACAGTGACGGTGACAGATCTTGGGAGGGGCAGGTGATCTGGGTGACAGTGACGGTGACAGGATCTGACGACAGTGACGGTGACAGGTAATCTTTGGCGTGACAGTAATCAGAGGTCCAATGTGTGACAGAGAAAGAATAGTATGACAGCAAGAGGAGGGACGAGGCGTGACAGTGCGGGGCGTGACGCATGACATGGGTTAATGGGACACGTCATCACAGCCCTCTCAGCCCACACTTAAATAACCCATACCCTGTACACCAGCTGGAGGAGGAGGTGCCAGGGATAGGTGAGGGTGCCAGGGGTGAGATGAGTGTGCCAGGGGTGGGTGAGGGGTGTCAGGGGTGGGGTGAGGTGCCAGGGTAAGGGGAGGGTACGGGGTGAGGGGGTCAGGGTGGGGGTGAGGGCCAGGGGTGCGTGAGGTGCCAGGGTGGGGTGGGGAGGGTGTCAGGGGTGAGGTGAGGGTGTCAGGTGAGGTGAGGGTGTCAGGGGTGAGGTGGAGGGTGTCAGGGGTGGGCAGAGGGGTGCCAGGGGTGGGGTGAGGGTGAGTCAGGGGGTAAGGGGTGAGGGTGCCAGGGTAAGGTGAGGGAAGCAGGGGTGAGGTGAGGGGTGTCAGGGGTAAGGTGAGGGGCCAGGGGAAGGTGAGGGGTGCCAGGGGTGAGGTGAGGTGCCAGGGGGTGGGTGAGGGTGTCAGGGGTAAGGTGAGGGTGTCAGGGGTAAGGGTGCGGTGGGGTGAGGGTGCAGTGGTGGAAGTGGGGGTAGGGGAGGGGTGCCAGGGTGGGGTGAGGGTGTCAGGGGTAAGGTGAGGGAGCCAGGTGAGGTGAGGTGCCAGGTGAGGTGAGGGTGTCAGGGGTAAGGTGAGGGTGTCAGGTAAGGTGAGGGTGCCAGGAGTAAGTGAGGGTGTCAGGGGTAAGGGGTGAGGTGTCAGGGGTAAGATGAGGTTGCAGGGGTGAGGTGAGGGGTGTCAGGGGTGAGGTGAGGTGCCAGGGGGTGGGGTGAGGGTGCCAGGGGTGAGGTGAGGGGTGTCAGGGTAAGGTGAGGGTGCCAGGGGTAAGGGGGTGCCAGGGTGGGGGTGAGGGCACCAGGGGGGTGAGGGTGTCAGGAGTAAGGTGAGGGGTGTCGGGGTGGGAGGTGAGGGGTGTGGGTAAGGTGAGGTGTCAGGGAAGTGTGAGGAGGTGCCAGGGGTGAGGTGGGAGGGTGTCAGGGGTGGGTAGAGGGGTGTGGGGATAAGGGGTGAGGGTGGGGTGAGGAGGGGTGTCACGGGTAAGGTGAGGGCCAGGGGTGGGGTGAGGGTGCCAGGGGTGGGGGTGAGGGGGCCAGGGGTAGGGTGGAGGGTGCCAGGGGTAGGGTGAGGTTGTCAGGGTAAGGTGAGGTGCCAGGGGTGGGGAGGGTGCAGGGGTGAGGTTAGGGTGCCAGGGGTGGGGTGGGGGTCCCAGGGGTAAGGGGAGGGGTGTCGGGGTGAGATGAGGGTGCCAGGGGTGAGGGGGAGGTGCCAGGGTAAGGGGGAGGGTGCTAGGGGGTGGGAGGTAAGGGGGAGGTGCAGGGTAGGTGGAGGGGTGCCAGGGGTGGGGGTGTGAGGGTGCTTGTAAGGTGAGGTGCAGGGGGTGAGGTGAGGTGGGTGAGGTGAGGTAGGTGCCAGGTGAGGAGGTGCTAGGTAAGGAGGGAAGCAGGGTGGGGGTGAGGGTGTCAGGTGGGGTGGAGGGTGAGGGGGTGGAGGGGTGTAGGGTGAGGTGTGAGAGGGTGTGGGGTAAGGTGAGGGTGTGGGTGGGGTGAGGTGCCAGGGGGAGTGAGGGTGTCAGGGTAAGGTGAGGTGCTCAGGGGTAGGGTGAGGGTGCTGAAGAGGTGAGGGTGTCAGGGGTGGGAGGACAGGGGTGGAGGTGCCAGGAGTTGGGAGGGGTGTCAGGGGTGGGAGGTGTCAGGGTGGGTGAGGTGCCAGGGTGGGGGTGAGGTGCCAGGGGTGGGGTGAGGTGTCGGGGGTGAGGAAGCAGGGTGGTGGGGAGGTGCCAGGGTAAGGTGAGGGTGCTAGGGGTGGGGTGGGAGGGGTGTTAGTAGGTGAGGGTGTAGGTTGGAGGTGCTGGGGGTGAGGGGTGCAGGGTAGGTGAGGTGCCAGGTAAGGGAGGGGTGTCAGGGGTAAGGTGAGGGTGCAGGTTAGGGTGAGGGGCCAGGGGTGAGTGAGTGCCAGGGGTGAGAGGTGAGGGGTGCCAGGGTAGGTGGGTGCCAGTGGTAGGTTGAGGTGCCAGGGTGAGGTGAGGGTGCCAGGGGTGGGGTGAGGCAAGCAGGGTGGGGTGGGGGTGTCAGGGGTGTAGGGAGGGTGTCAGGTAGGTGGGCAAGGTGAGGGCACAGGGTGGGCCAGGGGTGAGGTGAGGGCACAGGGGTGAGGTGGGAGGTGCAGGGGTGAGGTGAGGGGTGTTGGGGTGGGGAAGGGTGGGAGGGGTGCTAGGTAAGGAGGGTGCTAGGTGGGGTGAGGGTGCCAGGTGGGGTGAGGTGCCAGGTGGGGTGAGGGTGCTAGGGGGGGAGGTTGGGAGGGCCAGGGTGGTGAGGGTGCCAGGGTGGTGTGAGGGCACAGGGGGGTGAGGTGCCAGGTAAGGGAGGCAGGTGGGGTGAGGTGCCAGGGTGGGGTGCTAGGTGGAAACAGGGTGGGTGAGGGGCAGGTGGGTGGGGTGAGGGTGGGGGTGGGAGGTGCTTGGGGTGGGGTGAGGGCAGGGTGGGGGTGAGGGCAGGGGGTGAGGGTGTCAGGGTATGAGTGTAGGTGGTGGGCCAGGGTGGGGTGGGAGGTGCCAGGGGTGGGGTGGGGTGGTGCTAGGGTAAGGGGAGGGTGCCAGGGGTAGGTGAGGGTGCCAGGGTAGGGTGAGGTGCTGGGGTGGGGGAGGGTACCAGGTGGGGAGGGCAGTAGGGTGGGGTTGAGGGGGAGGTGCCAGGGGTTGGGGTGAGGTGGCAGGGGTGGGGGTGAGGGTGGTGAGAGGGTGGGTGGGGTGAGGTGCTGGGTGGGGGTGAGGGTTGCTAGGGGTGGTGAGGGTGCCAGGGGTGGGGTGGGGGTGCCAGGGGTGGTGGGAGGGGTGTCAGGGGTGGGGTGAGGCCAGGGTGGATGAGGGCCAGGGTAGGGTGAGGGTTCCAGGGGTGGTGTGAGGGGCCAGGGTGGTGAGAGCCAGGGTGGGGAGGTGCCAGGGGTGGGTGAGGGTGCCAGGGTAGGGTGAGGTGCCAGGGGTGGTGGAGGGACATTAGGGGTGTGGCAAGGTGGAGGGGTGTCAGGGGTGGGGTGAGGGTGTCAGGGGTGGGGTGAGGGGTGGTGGGGGTAGGTTGAGGGGTGGGGTGAGGGGTGCCAGGGGTGGGATGGGGGTGCTAGGTAGGGGGGTGTCAGGGAGGTGGGTGGGGTTGAGGGGTGCCAGGGGTAGGGATGAGGGTGCCAGGGTAGGTGGGGTAGGTGAGGAGTTGGGGGTGGGGTGTTAGGGGTGAGGTGGGGTGGGGTGCCAGGGGTGGGGTGGGGGGTGCCAGGTGTGATGGGGTGTTAGGTGGGTGCAGGGGTTGGTGAGGTGCCAGGTTGGTGTGGGAAGCAGGGTTGGGTGAGGCACAGGGTGTGTGTGTGAGGGTAGTCAGGGGTGGGGTGAGGTCAGGGTGGTGGTGAGGTTGCCAGGGTTAGGTGGGAGGTTGCTGGGGTGGGGTGAGGGTGCTGGGGTAGGATGGGGGTGCTAGGGGTTGGGTTGGGGGTGCCAGGGTAGGGTGAGGGTGGGGTTGGTGAGGGAGGGGGGGGTGGGGTGGGGTGCCAGGTGGGTTGGGGTGCCAGGGGTTGAGGTGTTGGGTAAGGGAGGTGCCAGGGGTGGGGTGTAGTAAGGTGAGGTGTTGGGGTGGGTGAGGGTGTCAGGGGTAGGGATGAGAGGGTGCCAGGGTTGGGTGGGGGTGCCAGGGGGTGGGGTAGGGTGAGGTGTGGTGTGAGGGTGCCAGGGTTGGGTGAGGGTGCTAGGGTTAGGGGGTTGGGTGGGGTGCCAGGGTTGGGTGCAGGGTGTGGTTAGGGTTGGGGAGTGGGGTGGGGTTGAGTTGAGTGGGGTGGGGTCATGAGGTGTGCAGGTGGGTTGGTTGGGAGTGGGATGGGGTGGGGTGGGATGGGGTGGGGGTGGGGTGGTGGGTTGCCAGGGTGTGGGTTGGTTGCCAGGGTGGGGTGGGGTGCCAGGGGGTGGGTTGGGGTGGGGATTGGGTTGGGGTTCAGGTGGGGTGGGGTGCCAGGGTGGGTTAGAGTTATGGGGGTGGAATTGAGTGGGTGAGGTGTCAGGGTTGGGGTGGGGTGCAGGGTTGGGTTGGGGTTGCCAGGTTGAGTTGAGAGAGTTAGCAGGGGGTGGGGTGGGGGTGGGGGTGGGGTTGGGGTGCCAGGGTTGGGATTGAGAGTTGCTTGGGGGTGGGTTGAGGGTTGGGGTGGTGTGAGGTTGTCAGGGGTGGGGTGGGGTGCCAGGGGGTTGGGGTGTGGGGGTGCAGGGGTGGTGTGGGGGTGCTGGGGGAGTGGGTGGGGTGTGGGGGTGGGTGGGGGTGCAGGGGGTAAGGTTGGGTGTGGGGGGTGGGGTGGGTTGTAGAGTTGGGTTGGTGCAAGGTGGGTGAAGTGCAAGGGTTGGGTTGGAGTGCCAGGGTTGGGGTGGGGTGGCAGGGGTAAGGTAGAGGTGTCAGGGGTGGGGTGGGGTGTTTCAGGGGTGGGTTGGGGTGCAGGGGTGGGGTGAGGTTGGCAGGGGTGGGGTGGGGTGCCAGGGTTGGGGTGGGGGTGCCAGGGTGTGGGTTGGGGTGCCAGGGGTGGGGTGGGGTGTCAGAGTTGGGTGGGTGTCAGGGGTGGGGTGGGGTGTGGAGTTGGTGGGGTGGGGTGGGGTTTGGGTGGGGTGGGTGTTGGGTGGGGTGTGGGTGTGGGGTGGTGGGGTGTCAGGGGTGGGGTGGGGGTGTTAGGGGAGTGGGTGGGGTGTCAGGGGTGGGTGAGGGAGTGGGATATGGGTGCCAGGGGTGGGGTGTGGGGTGTCGGTGGGTTGGTTTGCAGGGGTGGGTTGGTGCAGAGAGGTGGGGTGGGGAGGATGGGTTTGGAGTGCAGGGGGGTGGGGTGGGGGTCTGCAGGGATGGGGAGGGTGAGGTGCCAGGGGGTGGGTTGGGGGATGCCAGGGGTGGGAATTGGGGGTGCAAGGAGGTAGGGATGCCAAGAAAGTACAGGTTGAGGTGCAGGGAGTAGGTTACAGAGGTGCCAGGGGTGTGGTGAGGGAGTGCCAGGGGTAGGTTGGAGGTGTGAGGGACAGGTTGAGGCTCACTGGCAGAATTGGGAGTTGAGGTGCCAGGGGTGGGAGTGGGGTGTGGGGTGGGAGTGAGGTGTGGGGAGGTGGGTTCAGGGTGCCAGAGGGTGGGAGTGAGGGAGGTGCCAGGGTTGGGGAGTGAAAGTGCAGGTTTAAGGTGAGGTGTCAGGAGCCCAGGTTGGGGATGCCAGGGAGTGGGTTCAGGAGGTGCCAGGGGTGTGGTGAGGGTTCCCAGGGTGGGATGAGGTGCCAGGAGGTGGGGTGGGGTGCCAGGGGTGATAATTAAAGAAATACCAAAAAATGAGATTAAAGTACCAAAAGGAAGTAAAGTAAAAATTAAGTAAATTGAAAACCAAAGTAAATTAATGCAAAAGAAAATAGAATTAGTATTAATTTAATTAAAAAATACCAAAAAAGTAAATTAATTAAATGAAATTTATACCAAAAATAAAGTAAAAATACCAAAATAGAAATTCAAAAAATACCAAAAGTAAATTAAAGAAATGCAAAAGTAAAAGTAAAATACCAAGTAAATTAAAAGTAAAATAAATTAAAAATACAAAAGTGAAATAAAAAGTACAAAAAATAAATTTAGTGCAGGTTTAAGGTGAGGTGTCAGAGAATTAGAATTGAAGTGCCAGGGAGGTGGGTTGAGGTTCTGCAGGAGGGTGGGTTGAGGTTAGCAGGAGTGGGTTGAGGTGCCAGGGCCAGGTTGAGATTGCCAGGGTGGGTTGAGGTGCCAGGGGAGTGGGTTGAGGGTGCCAGGGGTGGGTTGAAGTGCCAGGGGTGGGGAATTGAGGGGTGCCAGGGGAGTGAGTTGAGGTGCAGGGGGTGGGTTGAGGGGTGCCAGGGGTGGATTGAGGGGTGCCAGGGGGTGGGGTGGGGGTGCCAGGGGTGGAGGTTAGAGGGTGCTGGGTTTAAGGTGAGAGTTAATCAGGGTGGGGTGGGGTGCCAGGAGATGGGAGGTTAGGGGTCTCCCAGGGGAGTGGGTTGAGTGCAAGGGAAGTGAGTTGAAAGTGCCAGAGTAGAGTTGAAGGGTGCCAGGGGGTGGGGTGAAAGGGTGCCAGGGAATTGGGGATAAGAAGTGCCAGAAGAATTGAGATGAGTGCCAGGAGTGGGGTGAGGGAAGGAGAGGGTGTTAGCAGAGAGGGGTGGGGGAAAAAAAGGGTGTCATGTTTTTAGCAGAGAAAGAAGGGCAGAAAGATTAGAGGTGGGGAAGACAGTTAGTAGTTCGGAAAGAGTGAGATGTTGGGAGGGAGTGGGCTGAGCACAACATGCATCTGGACAGGCACTGGATGGATGTGTGGGGATTTGTGTCCTGGGTTAGTTGTGTGGTTGGTTTCTGGTTGGCTGGTCGCTCTGTCTGTCAGCATAGGCACATAGCTTGTGTGAGAGGGTGAAAATCAAAAGGAGGGGGAGGAGGATCCAGAGTGGATAAAGGGAGTGCTAAGGGAGGAGGAGGAGTCCACAGGGAGTGCAGGATGCTAATCAGGGGTGAGGAGAAGCAGGTGTGGGTGGTGAGGGAGGAAGGAGGGTGTTTGTTCCAGAGGTGAAGGTTGTGGGTGTTGCAGGGTGGTGAGGAGGGAGGAGGAGGTCTTGGTGGTTGGAGGAGGAGTGTAGTGACCAGATTGGGAGAGGGAGGTTGGTGAACTGCAGAAGTGGTGGGGCAGATGAAAGAATGATTGGGTGCTGGTGAGTGCCAGAATGGTGGACAGTAGATGATAGTGAAGGTAGGGAAGGGGATGGTGGTAGATGATAGAAGATGGGAGAGAATTGAGAAGGAGGTTAGTAGGGGTCTGTTTGGGAACAGAGGTATAATGGTGATCGTGGTAGGGAGGTGGGTGAGGTGAGTTAGCAAAGCTAGGCAAGATGGAGAGCCAGAGATGCAAGGGAGGAGGAGGACAGATGGGGAGTGCCAGTGCGGCAACAAAACAATCGTGCATTGGATGGACGTGGGGTAATGTACGTATGTAACATATATGTGGGATGCAGTGCGTATGTGTATGGATCTGTTAAGGGATGGATG